>NC_045966.1:26323518-26623518 GCF_010909765.2 Amblyraja radiata
CCCCCCCCCTCTCTCCCCCACCTAACCCCATTCTCCTACCTTCTCCCCATAACCTCTGACACCTATACCTGTACTACCTCCACTAACCTCATCTAATGGTGCTGCTGATGTGGCCTCATTTACATCGGCAAGTCCAAGCATAAACTAGGCGACCATTTCACCAAACACTTCCGTGCTAGCCCCGCCTAGGTCTGCTGGATCTCCCAGTTGCTAATCATTTTAACTCCCCTTCCAATTCCCACACAATTCCCCCAAAAAAGCTACTTCAGTCTTCTCCAGCAATAAATCTCATTTAAAATTTAAATACGAAACCATTGTTTTAAATTAAAAAAGTAAATAAGTAATCTAGATAATGATTTTGAATTTACAATGGTCAATGATTTTGAATTTACAATGGACATTGATTTTGATTCTGTGTACTTGTCAAAATGAATAAAGATTGTAAGTCTTATTTTAAACTTTCATGGGAGTCACGTGTTTAATATAGCAATCACAAAATAATTTGCAGCCAACGAGTTTGTTTCAAAGTGCAATCATACTTATATTCTAGGGAATGGTACAAACCAATTTGTCCATGAGGTGGAAGATTGCAACCATCACGTGTTCCGCCCTGTTTCGACTAATGCAATCAACTTGACGTGCACAAACGGAAGATCAAATAGAACAAGTTGTCCAACAACTTTAGGCTGTGCACGCCACACGAAAGAAGAAGCATTTGTCCATAGGTAGGATCTAAAAATCAAATGAGATAAAAAACATGTTGATAACACATCACTGTTTAATTTGCTTTATCCAAGGTCCCACAATCAGGCACCTGGGACGTTAGATGAATAAAATTGATTACATATTATTTGAAATAACTAAATAACAACACGTTCTTATGAGATTGCTGCTTATCTCTACAGCTAAAGTAATCTTCTTCTTGCATATGGCTTGCACAGCCTAAAGTTGTAGGTCAACTTGTTCTATTTGAACTACTTGTTTGTGCACGTCGGGTTGAATGCATTAGTCGAAACAGGGTTGATCACATGAAAGTTGCAATCTCCCACCCCAGTTAAAGTAATAGAAGTGTTGAGGCAAAGGGCCGGTCAACACCACCAACCGACACAAAGATAAAATAGAAAGATTAAACGAGAACTTACCGTTTGAAGTTTGATCTTTATTTTATGAGAAGTTGAAGTGAGGGAATACGTGAAGAGCCCGCCAGCCGCATGCATGTCAATCTTCAGAGCAGCTGTATGAAACCACAGACTAGTTGCTGAACTTAAGCTATAGAAAGATTAACGACCTTTCTGAGTTGGATGATCAGCCATGATCATATTGAATGGCGGTGCAGGCTCGAAGGGCCGAATGGCCTACTCCTGCACCTATTTTCTATGTTTCTATGTTTCTATGACCTTAGAACTACCAAATGATCGTTATGAGAAGTAGGGTTGGGAGTGGAGGGCACGTATTCCCTCACTTCAACTTCTCATAAAATAAAGATCAAACTTCAAACGGTAAGTTCTCGTTTAATCTTTCTATTTTATATCGAAGTCACGTGAGTGACTACGTGAAGACTTCAAAGCTCTGTGGTTTCATGCAGTAACCCAATCTGTAACCCAACCCAACCCAATGTGAAACACTTAAACAGATAAACCATTAATGGTAGAAAAACATGGGTTATTAATACGATGATGCTAACTTGCATACATGGTCATTACTCTTAACCGGACCATAATCCTAATTGACTTTGAGTTAGACAATAACTCATGCTACACTGTGCAGAAATCTATCTAAAGTAAAGTAAAATATCCTTTATTGTCATTCAGACCTTCCGGTCTGAACGTAATTTAGTGCCTTGCAGTCATACATATAATAAAATAACAAAACCACACAATAAACATAAATTTAACATCCACCACAGTGAGTTCACCAGGCACCTACTCACTATGATGGAAGGCAAAAGTCTTAAAGTCTTTGTCTCTTCCATCCTTGTTCTCCCTCCGCGCTGAGGCGATCCAGGCTTCCGATGTTGTGACCCCGCCGGGTGATGTTAACTAAGTCAGTCCCACGGCTGAATCCGAGCTCCGCGAATGGGCCGGTTCAAACTCCGCGGCCCGGGGTGGTCGAAGCTGCCGAAGCTGCCGCCCTCCAGACCAGCGGACGAAGCTGTTGTTGCGGGAGCTCCGGAAAAACAGGTCACCAACCTGTGACCTGCGAGCTCCCGACGATGTCGTCCACTGGCCCGCGGCTGAGCCGCCGAGGCTCCGAAGTCGGATTGCCGCCGCCGGAACGCCGCCCCAGCTCTGAAGTCGGGCTGCCGCCGGAACGCCATCCCAGTCCCGAAGTCGGGCTGCCGCCGCCGGAACGCCGCCCCAGCCCCGAAGTCGGGCCGCCGCCCAGTCCCGAAGTTGGGCCGCCGCCGGAACGCTGCCCCAGCCCCGAAGTCGGGCCGCCGCCGCCGGAATGCCGCCTCAGCCCCGAAATCGGCTGCCGCCGCCGGAACACCGCCACAGCCCCGAAGTCCGGCTACCACCGAAACGCCGCCCAGCCCCGAAGTTGGGTAGCCGCCGGAACGCTGCCCCAGCCCCGAAGTCGGGCCGCCGCCGCCAGAAATGCCGCCTCAGCCCCGAAATCGAGCTGCCGCGGCCGGAATGCCGCTACAGTCCCGAAGTCCGGCCGCCGCCGCCGGAACGCCGCCACAGCCCCGAAATCGAGCTGCCGCCACCGGAACGCCGCCACAGCCCCTGAAGTCGGCGCTGGTAAGTCCTGGCTGGCTCTGCCTCTGGAGCCTTGAGCTCAGTCCCAGTTGGAGGCCACCAGCTCCGCCATTAATCCTCAATGCAGATGGAGATGGAGACGGGGGATACGACAAGAAAAGGTTGCATTCCCCCGAAGGAAGAGACTAAAACAAGTTTCTCCCCCCCCCCCCCCCCACCCCCCCCCCCCCCCCCCCCCCCCCCCCTACACACACACACCCACATACACAACCTAATAACTAAAATTAACTAACTAAAACAGGACAAGAAAACAACAAAAAGAGCAAAAAACAGACGGGCTGCAGGCGAGCCGCAGCTGCTAAGGCAGCTCCGCCACTTCAGTATCCAGACATATTCAACCGAATGTTATATCTTCTTAACACACACTTGCAAGCCTCTTGCTCTATGATGAAAGGGAACTTATCCATTCTATTGGCTGCTAATGAGCCATCAGCAATATCTTGAGACTATTAAATAACAATAAAGAATCTATCTTTCATCTCATAGGTACTAGCAAGCTAAGTGTACTTGTATACCTAATGACACCCCCAATCTCCGCTCTGGTGGGTACGCTGTCACTCCAAATGTACGCAATCATGCCCATTTTGCTTATGAGATCATTCCCATAACAAGCTACCCTAATGTCAGTTATGACCCAGAGACCTAGCCAGAGATTGAGTACAGACTGTCTTCTTTGTGCTGAAAACAGTTGCTGAAAGCATAATCAACTTAAAAATACTGCTCCCATTAGGAATACAGTAGAAGAATATTTGCATAATAATTTACTGATATACATCACACACTACAATGAGTGTAGGCTTTTAGAGTGGTCATATAAAAGACCCCCTGCATAACGTTAGTGAACAGCGGGTGAATAACCAACCATTTATTGTCCCACTTATAGTACTATAGAGAATGACAAAGCAGCACAAGCAGCGTCAATTGTGCTATCACATAAACGCTTCTCTAAGACCAAACTGAAAACCACACAAACCTCTGTTACTTCCATTTAAAAGTAACTTACATATTTTGTTCACAAACTTCCCATACAATGTTGCAGAGCTAGCTGCCTGAGAAGACAGGCTGCCCCAGCTATCACTCGTGACCGAGTAAATAGGAGTTGCTTCAGCCGCCTTACCATGGCCTGAATGAATAGGCAAAGTTGGCACTATTAAATTTCGTGTTGCCTCATTCTTAATATCGCAAGAGGCATCTACTGATAAACCCCTAAGTTTGTCAGCTGCAAATTCTGCATATAATCTAAAACTCGATGCCACAATGCCCTTTGATCTGAGTAGGGCAGCATTGGCTTCCACCACTGGCTTTGTTATCAAAACACCAGATAATCTGTTCCTCATGTGTATAGATATGGCAAAGTATGCATCTTCAAGATCGATTCTCTGAATAAATTGCTGAAAGCCAATCATCCATCATAAACTGGGTAACTAAACACATGATCAGATTAGCCAAATGCTAACCTGATTCGGCATGCTGCATGTTTCTGTAATCTTGAGAAGTATCAAATATTCTTGTTCTTGGCCAGACCACTCATCCTCCGTGAGATGTCGCTGATTCCATTCGGAACCACCGTTCCTCTATTGACCATACGGACGGAAATTTTTTGGCTTCTCTTGCCGCGGAAGATGCATTATCTAGTATTCATACATTTCGCTGATAACATATAATCAGAACCTTATGACTAGAGCTGAAAACACAGTCTCCCCTTGATGTGTCAATCCCTGTCACGTCACCAAGAATTCTCAGCATTCTTCCTTAGAGTGGAATTTAGCATAATGCAAGCCTGAATCAGGAATTGCTTCGCAGTCCTCTGACTGAAACCACTTGTCTGAGTCACCAGTGCACAACACAATCACTTCGACCCGCCACTGAATCAGGAATACTAGTATTGAGCCGACGGATTATTATAAATACATTGTTGATTCACAACATGAACCTGCAGGTCAGATAAAAATATCATATGCCAGACCAGCTTCCTGCTGGTAGCTACCTATCCCAGAGAGGATGGCAATGATGTTTCCAATGAACTGGCAACTCTACTAACTGAGCAGAAATTTAAATGTGTGTTGAGGGAGACTTCAACTACTTCATTCTACTGAGCAGCCTGATGATCAACCACAGATGATGAGGCAGTGCTTCCCTGGTCAACATGACCCATATGGCCAGCCAGTTCCATGATGGTCTACCCTGAACCAAGGTAACCAAGCTGTTCCTACTTGAAACTTACAGAGGTTACTATGCAAGGCACCCTGCCAATGTCTCTGCATCAACCTGATTTTTCCCAGAGACAGTGAAAAGATACTAGACAGCCCATGCTGCCAGTAAACCCAAACCTGGGCTGACCGACTGCTCCATTTGGAGTTTTATGAAGGTTAATAAAGAGACCTACCTGCCAGCGTTTCTGAACACGGGTCAATTTGCTTGTTGGAGCTTCAGCGAAGTTCCATTTGCAGACCCTGTCTGCCATGCTTGCCATTCCTTCAGCTGGTGTGATGTTGGGTAGCTGATGCCACTGGCCAACTCCTCTTGTAGTGGCTTGCCCATTCCCGAGGAATCAGCAAATTTAGAGGCAAGAGCAGGCAGCTCTTCCTTATGCGGCTCTCGTACATCATGCATTAATGCATGGGATTCAAGCACATACTCATGTTCGGAGTCAGCTCCATACTGATCTCCGACACTCCCCTCGACAGAGTGGGAGAAATAGTGCAAACCTGAACCAGGCGTTGCTACAGGCACATGACTTGAACTGCCTGTGCATGCCTCCGTTACACGGAGCATAATATTTGGCACCATCTCCAACACTCCTTTCATCCGAGTGGGAGGAATATTGCAACCCTGAAACAGGTTTTGCCACAGACATATGACTCGAACTGCCTGTACGTGCCTCCGTAAATTGGAGCATATTTCGTGCCACCATCTGATTCATCAGATGTTCCAATTGAGACAAACGGCCAATCACATCTGCCATAGATGTGAGGACAGAATCCCCTTGACCCGAATAGTCCAACAGGACTTGTCTCCCAGACTTGGCTTTGACTTTGCCCCGACTTGGGGTTGCCAAGCTACTCCCTCTAGGAGCCGAATCGGGACTAGCTGTGCAGATCGACGCTGCCAGCGACTCTGAAGTGGCTGTTGGCTTTCCGCACTGTGCTGTCGGTATAAATCATCATTATTTATTATACTTACCAGACAGGTTGCACCTGCTAGTGACTCCGAGTCCTTGCTCCCATCTGGAGCCTCAACGGAGTATTTCAGGGAGGAAATAGAGCGCAACCCTGCACCAGGTGTTGCTTCTGCAGGCCTCTGGCCCCCATATAACTTGGATGAGCCGGCATTATAATCGGAGTCACCTCTTTCCGATACTCCCCTAGACAGAGTGGGAGAAATACTGCAACCAGCCAGGTGTTGTCACAGGCAAATTGCTGGAGCCGTCTGTAATGCCTCCAGTACACAGAGCATAGTTTGTTCATATGATTAAACAGAAGCAATGAGATTCCTCTTAGCAGGTAAAGCAAACCAATTCCAAAAGACGTGGTCTACGTTTATGGACCTATTACAAGCATGAGGTGCAATAGTAATTTTAAAAATAAATAAATAAATAAATAAATGGTATCAGGACCTGGCAATGGGAGGTAAAACAACAAAAACAGACTTGGTTGGTAGTCTTTCTGCGGAGTTTAATGTTATAATAGAGCGATTGTCCTTACTTTCTTTTTCTTTCTTTTCTAGGGTCTACTTTCTTACTTCACTTCCTTCTCTAACTTCTTTTCTAAGGGGCTTTCTTTTCCCAACACTCTCTTGCACTTCACGACTCTTGCGCACCTTCTTTACTTTCCTTACTTCTATCTTTTTCTTAAAGCTTAAAAAAAAATGAAGCGGTACAAAAAATGTATTAAGATATATGTGTTGTGTGTTATTGTAATTTACCGTACTTCTAACAAAAATAATTTAAAAAAAAAAAATGATTAAACAGAAGCATACCCCCGTTAGATCAAGGATTCGACTGTTATATCGACATCCACATGGTTGGGGTCTCTTATGAAAGAATCTCCAACAGTCCAGAAATTATCATGACGCAACCCTGAACCAGGTATTGCTCCACAGGTGTCTAATAGACACAGCTGAAAAAAGGCTTCCCAAGGCAGGAGCTCCTTTCTGGAGCCTCAATGGAGTTCTAAGGGGAGGAAATAGAACATAACCCTGAACCAGGCGTTGCCTCCTCAGGCCTTTGGCTGACTCCCTTTCGGAGCATTGCTCCGAACAACCGCCCACTCCAGTGGAGCCCCATTCTGTGCCGCAATGGCAAGTCAAAATTTATTACACCATGTATGATAATAAATGTCCCTTGTATCCTATCTGCTGCGATAGTCACAAACGTGGCTGAACAGGAACCGCTATTAAAAACTGCCAGCTCTATTTATAACTGCCCTATAAATGGAGCACACACTATATGCTGGTCTACAGCGTATGCTGCCTCATCCGGCAGCATCTATGTTTAAAATTGGTAGGCGCTATGGCAGCTGAGCTTACCTAGCGTTCGCTGCCCTGGCCCCGGCTAATTTTCAAAAGCACCGGCTGCTGCTATCTTTAGCAGCGATCGCTAACCTAGCCGTGGCTAAATTTAAACTACCACCTGCTGCTATCGCTAGCCTAGCCACGCCGGCAGCCCCAAATTCTAATGGAGCTTCCACGGTGGCCTCAAATCCGGCCGCCTGCTCCCGTTCAGAGCTCCAATGCCGGCAGCCGCAATATCGAATCCGAGCTCCTATGGAGCCTCCACGGTGGCCTCCAAATTCGGCCGCCTGCTCCCGTTCGGAGTCCAACAGCGGCAACCGCACAGGCTGTGCCCGTCAGCTACTCCGCGCCCGCTGCACCTGCTCCCGTTCGGAGCCCCCAGCGACCCGCTGAAAACAAAATTAACTTACCTGCTCCGACTCGCGCGCCATGCGTCGACGTATTGACGCGCATGCGGCTGGCGGGCTCTTCACGTAGTCACTCACGTGACTTCGATATAAAATAGGCTATGATTACAGATTCTGATTAATTTCTTCTGATCTTTTGCTGGTAGGAATGTCAGATTCAGATGGTTTATTCTCACATACATCATGCAATGCCTTGTTCGCATGAAGCTCGAGAGTACACAATGTACATGACAATGATGAGATGTGACAAAAAAATACAATGAATACAATATGGTAGAATAGTGCAAAGACCATCGAGTAGGCTGAAGTAGCAGGAAAATATATTAAAGTACTTTAGTGGAATAAATGAATGAGGTAGAGCTAAGAATAGATGGCTACTGCTCCAGGAAGGCTTAAGAAAGACATGATTGATTCAGGAGTCTGTTATCAGTGGGGAATTCTGATACCATTGGGGATACTACTTGGCCTTCACATACAGCGCAGGTTTATGCTTCTTAAAAGATTCAGAACTGGACTTTAGTTGAGAGTAAAGCTCCCATTCATCCAAGGTTCTGGTAATACCCTAATTGGCTTTGTCAGAACACAACCATCAATGCATTTTGTTGATTAAACCAGTGACGACTGCAGTATATCATTCATGCTGGAAAATTGGTCGAATATTTTCTAGTCATATCAAGACAGCCCTGAAGTAGATACTGGCTTCAAGTGAATTCCTTTGGTTGGTAAAAGGGACGCATTTTATGATCAGCTATTTCACTTCAGCAGAGCAGAATTGTCCTATGACCACTACGTCAGTTCACCACAAAGCATTGATCAAATAACCAAATGTCAGGTGAGTCGAGCGTGAGCTAGTGAAACAAAGAACACAGCCAAGGCCTGCTAGGCCTCCCAATTGCTAACCATTTAAAATCTCCTTTCCATACCAACATCTCTGTCCTTAGCCTCCTCCATTGCCAGAGTGAGGCCACATCCAAACTGGGAGAACATTCTGCTTGAGTAGTCTCCAAACAAATGGTGTAAACATTGAAATCTCCAGGTGTACTCCCCTTTATTTCCCCTAATTCCCACACATTCCTCCCACCATCTCCTACCGCCCCACTCATCTTGCTGTTTTCTCCTCCTCTGTATGTCACTCTCAAACTAAAAGAAAAATGTCCCTGTTAACCCCCCTCTTTTTACTCTTCTCTTCCTTTTCCACCCATATCCCCCCCCTTCCAGCTTTACATTTCACTTAATCTTTCCTTACCTGACACCATTTTGTCTCCTTTTCATCTCAACTCACTTACTCTACCCTTATCTGCCAATCACCTCCCTCACATGTATCAACTTATCCCTCACCTAGCCTTTCCTTTTCCCCACCTCTCTTTTCCAGCATTCTTAGCTACTCCAATCGGATTGAAGAAAGATCACAACTTGAAATGTTGCCGGTTCATTTGCTCCACACATGCTGCCTGACCCACTGAGCTCCTCCAGTGCATTTACTTGTGCTCAAAATTCCAGCATCTGCATTTCTGGTGTCTCCATGACAGCCATCCTTAATCTCCCTTTGAAACAGCAACCTTGCTCTGAGCTCTTTAAGTTTGCTTTCAAGTGAATGAATGTTAGCTAGAAATATGGCAGAGAGGGGCTGGCGGGACCCCTGTTGTTTCAGCTGCACTTGGAGCCCCTCATCTTTAATGCCACACATCCTTGGTTTGTTTGTACTCACAGTTGTGCCAGTAACACTGGGTCTAATAATCACCAATAGTCTGAGAGCTGCTTTGATTTAGTCACAATTGCCAGGGGACTCGCAATGCTGGAACTAATGACTTTCTCAGTGATGGAATGGATAGATAATAAGGAAAAACGATCGTGGAAGGCTGTTTTAACTGTTTTAATAGAAGCTTCATGTAAAATATTGTCACTCTGCATATCATGTTAGAGGTCTTAGCCGGTTAGGTTATTTACTATCTCACTATTTGAAAAAAAGATTTAGTCAGTCAAAGTATTAAAGTATTACAAGAATAAATGTCGACATTTCTGTAATTTGTTTCATGTGCTCCAAGTCATATCTGACTATTAAGGGGGGAAAATGGAAGTGGTTTTGTCAGACTGTTTCTGAGTCTATTGAAGATGCAGGCAGGCGCAGACAGCCTGAACATAGAAGCAGATCCCAGTAATTTGAGATACATAGAAATGTAATGCATGCTTAAGGGCCTGTCCACTTTCACGATCTAATTCCCAACCTCTGCCGAGTTTGTTCTTGACTCATACTCACAGCATGGTCGTCACAAGGTCGTAGGAGGTCATAGGTAGGTCGTAGCAGGTCGGGGCGTTTTCCTAACATGATGAAAAACGTCCACGAGTAAAAAAGGTCGTGAATTAGGTCGTGAAAGTGGGACAGGCCCTTTAGAAGGAGAAATTAGAAAAAAAAATTTTAATGCAGATGATGGCAGTACAAGATAAAATTTGAAATTAATGGAAACACTCAACAACTCAGGCAACATCGATGGAAAAATGGAAACATGGAAAATTGGAGCAAGAGCTGGCTATTTATCCCTTTGGGATTGCTCCACTCATCAACATGATCATAAGTAATCATCCATCTCAGTATACCATTCCTTCCTTCTCCGTAGAAACACTAATTCCTCTTGAACATACCTAACCTGGCTTGGCCTTCTGTGGTAGGGAATTCCATAAGTTCACCGGCCTTATGGTGAACACATTTCTCCTGATCTTGGTCCTTATTCCAAGTCTGTGCCCTCCTTCGATCGAGCCCTGTCAGAATGTTATAGTTTTCTGTGAGAGCCCCTCTCAATCTTCAACATTCTGGAAATATAGGCCTGTGACATCCATTTGCTTATTTACCCACATCCAACTCACCAGGAAGCCTCATCTGCAATCTCCTCATCACTCTCAATTCCCCCCTGCAGCTGTAAATGTGAAGTTGTTATATTTAGTTCCAAATCTTTGAGATATATTGTGCATAACTAAGATCCAGGCACTGATTCCTGCCACCCCTCACCCCAACAAATTAACTAATTACTGACTGCTACTTGCAAAAAGCTCATCTATTCTTGCTTTACCTCTTGTCCATTTTGCAATCCATAATGTAGGGTCTTTGACAAATCTTTAGCATGGTTTCTCTTTGAGGGTGTACCAATTCATGAGGGAACATAAAAGCAGTTTGGAAGTTTTAAGAAGTGAATACTTTGGACCACTTGATAATTCAGCAAAAATTATGAGAAACAATAAAGATTGCCAGCGACGGACTGTGATAATGTAGGAAGAAACAATGCCCATAGATCACAGGAATAGGAAAGTTACATTTGCAACTGTTGAAAGTAATAAAGAATAATTCTTGTAGGGCTGATACAGAAGGTCAAGGAGGAGAGAGGCAATTAAAAAATGGAAAGCGATTAAATGCATCAGATCATAATAATCATAATCATACTTTATTAACCAAGTGTGTTTTGCAACATACAAGGAATTTGATTTGCCATAGTCATACCAATAAAAAGCAACAAAACACACAAAATACATTTTGACATAAACATCCACCACAGTGACTCCTCCACATTCCTCACTGCGATGGAAGGCAAAATGAAAGTTCAATCTCTTCCCTTCTTTGTCGGGGGCCTCGAGCCTTCCGTTGACCAGATGTTCTTGTTTCCCATGGCCGGCAGTCGGGCCATCCGCGTCAGGGTGATCAAGCTCCCGCATCAGGGGGGTCTCAGCTCCCCCGCGCCGGATGATCAGACCACGGGTCGGGGCTGGTTGTACCTCTTGTGACTTTGGAGCTTCCCAACATCAGTCTCTACCCAAGACTGCGAGCTCCTCGATGTTGAAATCCGCAGGCCGCAGTTGGAGTGTCGATCCCAGGCAAGGGATTGCAGGCTCTGATGGTAAGTCCACAGCCCCACGGTGGGGCTCAGTCAGTCTTGAGCAAGGCCGCCAGCTCCATGATGTTAGGCCGCAGAGCGACCGGAGATACCATCCAGAAAACAATCGCAACTCTGGAAAGGTGGTTCCAGATGGTTCCTTTTGTAAATAATGCAAATGATAATTAACTGCAGCTGACCCACTTCCTTGTTTTGAACAAAAAATATGTTGTATATATGAAGCTGGAAAAGAATACTGACAATCCACGTCACATATTTTAGATTTAAACATAAATCGATAATATGTGGTTTGCATAAGGTGATTTAAAGTTTCATGTAACTCTAAACGTTCATAAACTCGGGAGTACAGAAAAACATTAATGAGGGGTGTAATTCCACACTTTGAAGTTTCGAACTTGAGCTCCAAAGGAATGTCCTTTTGCTTATTATATGTGCAGTGACTCATGGAATATCAAGCTGGAAGACGTCAAAGATAATGAAGAACGGGAGCACATGCCAGAAGATGCCGTGCTGGGAGGACCAGATGATTGGAAGGGGTTTCCAAAGAAGCAGACATAAAAGCCAGGCTGAAGCTGAAATCAAAAGATCTTCCAGCAAAGAGAAAAAGATAAGAGTAGGCAGTTTTGTAGCTCATGGGCAAATGCAGATAACTTGAGGAATGTGCTATAGTGGAGGTAAAGTCACTTGTTGAGTGCTGTTTTTAATGGTTGTATCTGGTTAATTTTCTAAATATGATTTAAAAAAACCAATTTTAATCCAGACCAATCTGGATGCCCATGGAATAGATGAATTTTAAACATTGCATTGAAACTTCATGCAGAATTCCTGCCCTGGACCATTTCAATTTAGTAAAAAAAAAAAAAAATTCTTAAAGAAGTCGATCTTTTCTGGAGTTGTCAGACTCTGGGTAATCAGAGTTGTTACCTTACACTGCACCACGATTTTAGTGAAAAGATTGACAAATTCATAAGCCAAACCTAATGGAAAGCACTACTGTGGCCTGAAGATGACAAGATCAATTTCTATCATCACCATGGGAATCTCCAGTGCACTTGGAAAAGCAGGAGCTATCTTCTAATTTCCGCAATGAATCCTGATGTTTCCAATGCACTAGCCTTCCTTTTCAATACCAGATTTGTTTGGAAAGTCCATTCTAGCCAGAATTAGTGTCATCATGGATCATCCTTTCCTTGTGTGATAGAATCTGTATTTCAAAAGTGTTTAAATAGGATTAAATAAAAACAATTCAAATTGAGTTAGGTTTATTGTCATGTGTATTGAGGTACAGTGAAAATATTTTGGTGCGTGCTAACCAGTCATCATACAATACTTGAGTACAATCGAGCCATCCACAGTGTACAAACATATGATAAAGGGAATAACGTGAATAACGTTCAGTGCAACGTGCCAATTTGTGCCAGGAAATTAAATTAGCTCTGATAAACTCCTATCTCACCATCCCCAAAGCTACCCAGGTTAAAATCAGAACTAAAATGAGTTGGCTATAAATTACGTGCGCAGCATCAAAAGTACGTAAGTTTGTGAATGCATACTCTACCCTGCTTCTGAAATGCAGTTCCATTCACTTCAATAGACACAGAACTGAATGTTCAGCTATTGCTAGCAGTTATGACAAGGCTTACAACTCCCAACCAGGTATGAATGTATACAGAAAAGTTTTTATTACAGTTTCAAACTAAAATTGGTCACTGATTCTTAGAACCAAAGAAGGAAATAAAACCTCAAGAACACCTCCTCAAATGAACTTGGGGATTTTATTCAATCCAATGGATAGATGCAACTGAGTCAAAACCAGTAATTAATTTAATTATGATACAGTGCAAGATAAAAGTTAGACATCTTGCTTTAATGACGTAAGAACTGTCGAGTGATCCTTTTACTTTTAAAGTCTGCAATAAGGAAACAATTTTGGTGTGTCATGCAGCATTGAGACCTGTAACCAATTCATTCACCGCAATAACGTCAAAGAGTAAACTGCACTATAAGCACAATTTAATCTCTGGAATTGTTGTTTGAAACCTTATTAACGCAGTTACTTTTAATGATTTCATACTGTTGCCACCATAATGCAAATTGACCCAACATTTATTTTTCCAAGAATGTTAAAAAACGTTGTCTAAAAGTAATTTGAGTATTATATTATTTTACTTAAATCACCAAGATTAATAGCTATTAAAATTATATTATATATATCATTATCAAAATTATCTTTCCTATAATATGGAAGTATTTATGATATTTGCAGGGTGTTTTAATGTTTAAATTAATTGAAAGTTACCAGTCCATGCACTAGAAGCTTTTCTGCTCTTAAGTACATGAGTAAATGTGGCATCTCTCCTAATCATGCTGGAGTGAGATTTTATATTGCACTCTTCACACAACAGCAACCACACTTAAAATGCATAGCACAATGATTTCTCTGTTGTTGAAAGTTATGTGCTTGCTGTCTAATAACACCCCGCACCAGTGTAGCTGATACTGCCTCAAATTAATGATCAGATCTCCCTCTCTTAAAGAGGGTCTGACCACACAAGAATACTACTACTGAAGGTAGTACATTGCAAAATGTTCAACGCAGCTATAAATGTACAGGGTGCCACTAAGGGAGTGAGCTCTCAGATTTTCAGATAGTAATGTAAATATTCTCATTGATGAGGTGTTGAGGTGATTTACTCCTGTGATGCCAAAACACATTCCCCATCACCAGCCACCCCATATCTCAAGCAGATATGGCGGACCAATTGAATAACTACTTTGGTTCCGTCTTCACTAAGGAAGACATAAATAATCTGCCGGAAATAGCAGGGGACCGCGGGTCAAAGGAGTTGGAGGAATTGAGTGAAATCCAGGTTAGCCGGGAAGTGGTGTTGGGTAAATTGAATGGATTAAAGGCCGATAAATCCCCAGGGCCAGATAGGCTGCATCCCAGAGTACTTAAGGAAGTAGCTCCAGAAATAGTGGATGCATTAGTAATAATCTTTCAAAACTCTTTAGATTCTGGAGTAGTTCCTGAGGATTGGCGGGTAGCAAACGTAACCCCACTTTTTAAGAAGGGAGGGAGAGAGAAAACGGGGAATTACAGACCAGTTAGTCTAACATCGGTAGTGGGGAAACTGCTAGAGTCAGTTATTAAAGATGGGATAGCAGCACATTTGGAAAGTGGTGAAATCATTGGACAAAGTCAGCATGGATTTACAAAAGGTAAATCATGTCTGACGGATCTTATAGAATTTTTTGAGGATGTAACTAGTAGCGTGGATAGGGGAGAACCAGTGGATGTGGTGTATCTGGACTTCCAGAAGGCTTTCGACAAGGTCCCACATAAGAGATTAGTATACAAACTTAAAGCACACGGCATTGGGGGTTCAGTATTGATGTGGATAGAGAACTGGCTGGCAAACAGGAAGCAAAGAGTAGGAGTAAACGGGTCCTTTTCACAATGGCAGGCAGTGACTAGTGGGGTACCGCAAGGCTCAGTGCTGGGACCCCAGCTATTTACAATATATATTAATGATCTGGATGAGGGAATTGAAGGCAATATCTCCAAGTTTGCGGATGACACTAAGCTGGGGGGCAGTGTTAGCTGTGAGGACGATGCTAGGAGACTGCAAGGTGACTTGGATAGGCTGGGTGAGTGGGCAAATGTTTGGCAGATGCAGTATAATGTGGATAAATGTGAGGTTATCCATTTTGGTGGCAAAAACAGGAAAGCAGACTATTATCTAAATGGTGGCCGACTAGGAAAAGGGGAGATGCAGCGAGACCTGGGTGTCATGGCACACCAGTCATTGAAAGTGGGCATGCAGGTGCAGCAGGCAGTGAAGAAAGCGAATGGTATGTTAGCTTTCATAGCAAAAGGATTTGAGTATAGGAGCAGGGAGGTTCTACTGCAGTTGTACAGGGTCTTGGTGTATCACCTGGAGTATTGCGTACAGTTTTGGTCTCCAAATCTGAGGAAGGACATTATTGCCATAGAGGGAGTGCAGAGAAGGTTCACCAGACTGATTCCTGGGATGTCAGGACTGTCTTATGAAGAAAGACTGGATAGACTTGGTTTATACTCTCTAGAATTTAGGAGATTGAGAGGGGATCTTATAGAAACTTACAAAATTCTTAAGGGGTTGGACAGGCTAGATGCAGGAAGATTGCTCCCGATGTTGGGGAAGTCCAGGACAAGGGGTCACAGCTTAAGGATAAGGGGGAAATCCTTTAAAACCGAGATGAGAAGAACTTTTTTCACACAGAGAGTGGTGAATCTCTGGAACTCTCTGCCACAGAGGGTAGTCGAGGCCAGTTCATTGGCTATATTTAAGAGGGTGTTAGATGTGGCCCTTGTGGCTAAGGGGATCAGAGGGTATGGAGAGAAGGCAGGTACGGGATACTGAGTTGGATGATCAGCCATGATCATATTGAATGGCGGTGCAGGCTGTTCAGTGGGCCGAATGGCCTACTCCTGCACCTAATTTCTATGTTTCTATGTTTCTATGTTTCTATGACATTGGAAGGTATTAAGAGACTTAAGTGTCCAGAATGAGTTTGCTGAATCAGAAACGTAATTTATCTACTCATGGTTAATGCTGTAACCATATCTTCCATCTGACACAACACAAACAAACACACATCTGCCACATTCTACAATGGTAACTTTTTTTTGCCAATCTAGGGATAAAACACATTCTGCTGCAATGATGAGTAAATTGGCAATGAATCCTTATCTGACAGCAGAACCTGATTCTCAGCCTGTCGAGAGCATATTCTGAACAATAGCTCAATGTCTACAACATTTCTATCCATCCATCAATGTCTGTCCCACTCCTTGGTTTTATCAGGCTAAATCAGACATTAGCCATAATTCCCCTTTCACAACTGCAGCTTTGCTTAGGCAGGAGCAAAGATAGCATTAACTGTTAAAGCATTGCACGGGCATAGAGTTTACACACATGACAGAACTTCCTCCTTGAAAGCTTCATTATTTAGAGTCCTTTTTGTGTTATCCCATGAACCTAGATGATGAGTTGTCAATTTATTGTTTTTAATAGTATACGTCTTTAATTGTGACTATTCTCAATTTTCTACAGGGCATTGACTTTATTCTAGCATTAAGGTGCTTAGAGAAAATGTGATGTAAATGGTTGACTGCAATGACCCAGCCAAATTCAAAAGGGTAGCTGGTGGGACTGTGATAATCCACCATAATGAAAATAGTTGCTTCCTGGAGTGAGCAGAAAACCAAGTACGCTGATGCTGATCTTCTTGCAGATCCTATCCTTGAAACCTTTGTGGTGAAAGCAATACTTCTATAGTCTGGTCCATTTGGTCTGCTTCTATTTGCTGACAGGACTTGTACTCTACAGTTATCCTCAGTGATGGAGGTGGTGAATTTGCAGTTAATATTTTCAAATCAACAAGACATTGGCCATCACTCCCTTGTCACATTATCTTGTTGATTATGCCATGTACCCCCTTGATGCGGAAATGGATTGCGGAACAGTGATGAGGATTGTAATGTTACTTGCACAACCATGGAGAATTGCAAATGTAGCCATTGAAACTAGATGTCCATGCCTGTTAGATGCTACATCATAGGGTATTCATCCAAAGTACTTTCGAAATGGATAATCAAATGGAGGCGATATCCACTGTATTTGATAGAAATGCTCTCAAGTATATACTGGAGTGTCACCATGGACCTGAAAATCCCAAAAGCCAAGTAGTAGCTTTGCCATTATTGCCTCGCTGCCTGTCTGGAGAATAGCCATTGTCAATTCCTGAGATACACCCTTACAACTGTAGCACAGTGGTACAGTTAGTAGAGCTGGTGCCTCACAGCGCCAGAGACCCTGATTTGATCCTATCTTGGGCACTGTCTGTGTTGAGTTTTCACATTCTCCCTGTGACAATGTATGTTTCCTCCAGGTGCTCTGGTTTCTACCCACATCCCAAAGACATGTGAATTTGTAGATTAACTGGCCTCTGTAAATTGCCACTAGCATGCAGGGAGTGGATGAGCAAGTGGGATAACATAGAACTAGAGTGAATGGGTGATCAATGTTCGGCGCGGACTCGGTGGGTCATGAGGCTTGTTTCTATGCTTATCTAAAATCAATCAAACACATCCAGAGAAACCTTACCTCATCACAATCTTCTGACTTGGCTTTTATGCACGGCTACAGCTTAAAAATAAAGTCATACAAGCTCCACAAAACATGGGATTAGCCTGGGGAAATTTCACCTCATTGTGGCACACAGTTGGATGTTCAGGAAGCAATATACCTTGCATTTTATGCTGATTTCCAGGATTACATGAACTTTTGGGAAGCCTGCAGATCTCACAAATCGGCATCCTTGATAGAGTTTCCTCAAGGAAAAGGGCAAGTCGTGGAAGAGTTTCCATGACTTCAATAATACATTGAAATGTAAAAGATAGCATGGATCACTCAAGGTCCGAAATGATCCACAGGATAAGAAATTCAGGCAAAGCAGTCTAGGCGTGGGTTAATGGCTGGAGCTCTATCTGAATATGGCGATAGATATTGCTCCTTGAAGCACCAGAGGTAGAAGCATACAGTCTGCATTTTCTTGTCTGGGGTAATGACGTTTTCAATGCCTTTTCCTCAGGGTCCTCTGGCATGTGCAAATTCATCTCCTCACCAAGTTGAATGCAGTCGATTACCCTTAAAATATCTAAAAAAAACACATTGAATTTTCAGAGCATATTCCCTGGTACTGCATACATTTGAAGTGCACATGAGCATATGCATCACCGTTATTCATTGATTAAACATGACAAGTCATTAGAAATGTATGTTTTAGTCTATTGTTCTTTTAGTGTCGTAAGACTGACCTTTGGACAAGTCCTCAGAAAACAAAAACTTGACGGTACTACCAATGATGCCAGAACTAAAAACATCGTCCTGCACGCTTACTTCAATATTCAACGTGCATATCTGACTGTTGGCCTCTAATCAACTTTCCTGTTTAGCACCTAGTAACCTGTTATTCATTTTACCATCAAAATTCCATCAAACGGTTTAAAAATCCATCCAACTGAGCCTGTTATATGTTATGACTCAACATTCATAGGTCATACAATAGCATTTTGTAAAATGATACATCACAGGAGAAATCCACTCAGAAATGTGTGCCCGTTTTCAGGCTCCTTGAAAGAATTATCGTATTAGATAGATTCCCGAGTTCTTCCCGAAAGTTTTATAAAATCTATCACTGCAGGTATTTGGTTTCCAGTTGAAAGTTAGTATTGAATCTGTTTCTACAATCATTTCAGAATAAAAAGGGAACAGACATTTGCTGTGTAAATATTTCTCTTCATGGTATTTAGTTAAGGTAATTGGAATAAAATAAAGCACAAAGTTCTGTGTTACATAAACCACATAAAACATTATACTAGCATTGGAAACAATTAATTTCCTAAAATCAAATCTTGTCAAGATTTTGAACACTGTCAACCTTTAACTTCTCTACTCAAAGCAGAACAACCTCAGATTCTTGCATATCTTCAAGTAGCAATAGTTTTTTTTTTATCCCTGTGGATAACACCTCGACATCTTTTTAAATATAAGGTCTGGAGTTGAACATAGTTTTCCAGTTGGATCCAGAATATTATTTCATAAAGATAACAGTGATTTTGTAATCTATGCCTTGCTTTCAAAGCAGAGAATCATGAAAGCCATTCATCAGTCCCAACTTGTCTTGCAACCTTCAAAGACTTGTGTATTTAAATGCTATGTCCTGTTCACCATTATGTCCCCATTTTAAAATGGTACTGTTTAGTTCCTATTGTTTTTCCTTACTTGTTCTTACTGCAAAATGAATCATCTTTTATCATCAAATCTCATCTTCCACTTGTCTAGCTGTCCATATCCTCCTTCAGACTGTTACAAAGCACCTTGCTGTTCAATTTCCATGGTTCATGACAGAACCAATCTTTGAAGTTTTATCCTCAGTACCTGCACATGTCCAGGACAGTAACAAAAGCTATGATTCCAACAACATTTTCTTGGACATAGCTCTGCACACTTTCCTCCAATTTATAAAATGGCCATTCACCAAAAGATTCTGCTTTCTATACCTTAACCAATTTCATACGATTCATTTTTTATTCCTAATGCCTTCAGTTTGCTAATTATTAAGGTACTTAACCAAATGTATTTTTAGAGTCTAAATTTGAAACTGCAGTTTCAAAAATCCATTCCGTTACTTCATTGAACTCCATCAAATTAATTGTGTACAATTTTCCTTTATTAAATGCACACTTACTTTCTTTTATTGCCTTCCATTTTTTGCTAT
Organism: Amblyraja radiata; assembly: GCF_010909765.2. Taxonomy (NCBI): domain Eukaryota; kingdom Metazoa; phylum Chordata; class Chondrichthyes; order Rajiformes; family Rajidae; genus Amblyraja; species Amblyraja radiata. The sequence continues at coordinate 26,343,409 of NC_045966.1, forward strand.
GTGCCACTTAAAAGTTGCCCCACACTGATGCTGCATTCTCTAGACCATCATTGTAGGATATTTCATTCCCCATATTACAAAAAAACAGAAATGTAATGTTATCATTCCTCCAATCCTCAGGCACAGTCCCAATGTTTATGGAACAATAAAAGATTTTGGCCAAGGATTCCAATATTTCTTCCCTTACTTCCCTCAGCAATCAAGATTGTTGCATCTGGACTGGTTGACTGAATTTAATCATTATCAATGTTTTTTGTATTTATTTGTTATTTTTATCCTTCTTTGGTTCACGAATTCAACCTTTTAAAAAATATAAAAATATATATTTGCACAAAGCACCATGTGACTCCTGTTTCTGATAATTCCATGCTGCGTTGTTGAAACCCTGCTGTAGCATTCACATACTTTGCTTGTCCATCAGACGCAGTTACTTGTCCGAATGGAAGTAAATGCCAAAACTTCATTTTTAGCCTGAAAGATTTGTTGCAGTTTGGATTTGGACAAGGCTTTAATAATTCATACATGCCAATTCCCCATGCCTTGTACTGCCAGTATTTCCTTGGCCCTGTCAGGATATCAATGGGAGTCCAACAACATCAGCAACCAAAGGCACATTTGAAAAGAAGTTGTCTCAAATAGCTCCGATTTTTTCCTTTGCTCTTTTATAAAGCTTCTTGTCCAAAGTACTGAGTCCTATAAATACGTAGAAGATATTGATGTTTTGTATATATATATATATTTATATATATATGGACATTGTGGGCCGAATGGATTCTTGAGATGGCGACTCAGTCACTCAAGCCTGTTGTGCTGGCAGCTCACTCACTCACGGCTGGTGGGCTGGCAGTTGACTCACGGCTATTCCTTGAAATTCCATTTCAAGCAGGGTGCAAGGCCACCAAATTCAAGTGCAGTTTCTTACCACTTCAAGCAGGGTGCAAGGCCACCAAATTCAAATGCAGTTTCATACCATTTCAAGCAAGGTGCAAGGCCACTAAAGACAGCGAGTCTTGACCTCTCCCTCCTCCATCTTGCAGAGACTGAGCTATGCCCACACTTCTGGGTTTTATAGTCCCTCCCCCCCTCCCTCCAGAAGGGGCATGGCCTTCACGGCATGATTGACAGGAGAGAGAATCTCAACATTTTTTAAACACTAATAACTCTTTTATTTTTCATCGATGGGAAAAATCCTCGGCACCTGATGAGCGGAGGGGAACTCTGAGTAAGATGGCCAAAAAGCACAGCCGTACGTGGTAGCGTTCTTTCTAAAATCAATATAAAGCGCAAACAGGAAGTGGTCAAGATTAGACTTTTAATTATATAGAAGGCAAGCCAACTTTAATTAGGCAAGGCAACTTTAATTAGGCATGGCAACTTTAATTAGGCAAGGCAACTTTAATTAGGGCAAGGCAACTTTAATTAGGCAAGGCAACTGTAATTAGGCAAGGCAACTGTAATTAGGCAAGGCAACTTTAATTAGGCAAGGCATCTTTAATTAGGCAACACAGCTTTAGCATTTCCGAACCAAAGGCATCACAGCTTTAGCATTTCCAAGCCAAAGACAACACAGGTTTAGCATTTCCAAACCAAAGACAACACAGCTTTAGCATTTCCAAACCAAAGACAACACAGCTTTAGCATTTTCAAACTATATTTTCAAACCATTAAGGGCACTGACAGGTCAGTAAAACCACTCACAGTTTAGTACACATGTGTTCAGTGTTATTCGCAGCTCAGACTGAGAGACGTGACCCTCTCGCTCCCCCATCTTGCAGAGACTGACTGAGGCACTCAACACATTTATAGTCCCTCCAGAAGAGGCGTGGCCTTCAGGAGAGAGAATCTCAATATTTTTTAACACTAATAACTCTTTTTCATCGGGAAAAATCCTCTTGTCCTGCGCAGCGGAGGGGGATCCTGAGTAATATGGCCAAAATTTACAGCCGTAAGTGGCAGCGTTTTTTCTAAAATCAATATACAGAACAACAGGAAGTGGTCAAGATCAGACTTTTAGTAATATAGATGCTGAAGTAGTAAACAAATAAGATGAAGGTTGATTCTCACATGGGTCTCAAACTGGCTGAGTAGCTGAAAGGGAAATGTTTCACATCTGGGAGAAAAATCAAATTCCCAGGAAGTTTGGATATCTCTTCAAGTCACACATTATCTGCCTTGGAAATCTGTGCCAATCCATCATCATTGCTGAGTGCAAATCCTAGAATTCCACAACTATCATTATGGGATTACGTACACCAATAATGATTTGCAAAATTTGTGAAGTTTGGTCGTTGTCCCCTTTTCAAGGGCAATTAGAGACGGGCAAGAATCACCAATTCTACCAGCGACCCACTCCCTGAAAAAAGCAGGATGAATTCATCTTGTACAAATAGTTGATAACAAATCGGCAACTTATCTTACAAACCATATTTTTGTTTTTCACAATCATTTTTCTCTCGGTATGTACACATTTCCCTTAACTCCATGTGCATTTTTTTGTAACAAATGACTGATCAAATGTTTTCCATGAAAAATTTTGCATTTACATTAGCTCTATCATTTCTCCGACTAGTCTCTGCAAGATTAGACAATTATCTTTTGCCTTTTAGAAATATTGCTGCCAGAAACTATAAATTTTATGCTGTGAGTGGTGAAAATGTTTATCACTCTACCACATCAATTTTAGGCAATGATAAAATAGATGAGCAAATATCTGGCATATATATCATTTCTTGTAGACTTATTCATAGATACAAACCACAGAGTCAAGCCTGGAGCACTCGAAGTTCCTTGCAAAAGTAAGTGAAGACTTTATTAATATGTTGGAAAGGAGCATGGAAGGGCTTGGTAACTGTCAATAACCAGGACCTATGGGTCTGGTGTGGTAAATATGTTTAGTTTTTTAGTTCAGTTTAGAGATACAGCACAGAAACAGGCTCTTCGGCCCACCGAGTCCCCACCAACCCACACACTCACACCATCCTACGCACACTAGGGACAATTTACACATAAACCAAGCCAATTAACCTACAAACCTATACGTCTTTGGAGTGTGGGAGGAAACTGAAGATCTCAGAGAAAAACCAAGCAGTCATGGGGAGAACGTACAAACTCCGTACAGACAGCACACATAGTTGGGATCCAACCCGGGTCTCCGGTACTGCAAGCGCTGTAAGGCAGCAACTCTACCTTTGCACCACCGTGTACTTACTGGAGTGTGTAGTTGTTTATTTTTCTCCAAGCTCTGTTTATTTATTCCAGAGTGTGGGTCCAGAAGGATACTTCAATTTTTTTGTTCTGAGGAAAGAGGAAGTAGCGATAGGATACACAACAGTTCAAATTGACTACGAAGTGTTCAGGATTCTTCCACCTAAACACTAATATCTGCAGCGATGTGACAGACTTCACTGTTGATGGTCTCTTCCCATTGAAGGACATCTAGTGGCATTGCACATGATGTGAATGCTTAATTTTTAATGCCAGATGCTCCCCAGAAAACTCATCCAAACCTCTGTCAACCAGTTTATACCATGAATAAAATACCATATGTTATGTTATTGTGTGAAAGAAGTTTTAGTTTAGTTTAGAGATACAGCACGGAAACAGGCCTTTTGGCCCACTGAGTCCGCACTGACCAGCAATCCCCACACACTTACGCTATCCTACACACACTGGAGATAATTTTCAATTATACCAAGACAATTAGCCTACAAACCTGTATCTCATTGTTTCGAGTAATCAGAAACCAATGTAGCCTATTTAGCCATAAATAATAAAATGACACGTTATTTCACTGTGCTTGCAATTTTACTGAGATTGACAAAAATAACCTACCTTCTCAGAGTCCAGTTTAATTCTAGCACCTGCTCTAACTACACATGCAGCTACTATGCAACTTAGTTCTTGCATTGTAATTTGCAACTAGCTTTATGTTGTAAGTGCATACAATTAGTTATACCAAGAATTTTTCCAACAGCCACATTGCAAAGGGCACTAGAGTCAATAAGCATCTATCCAATTAGACATATGCAGATTAAGTAGAAGTACAAATTAACATGAAATGCTGATATGATGCCAACGTGCCTTTTTAGAGCTCAATGTTGTGGCTAACAATATGGGTCACAACTTGTTGCGACTGCAGCAACTGTCAAAATAATGCAATTGCTTTTTCCTGATCTGGTATGAACGTCCTCTGCAAAGCCATCCAGATCTGATATGAATAGGCAAGATTATCAAGGACAAGGACTGCTTCTGCATGTTTAACACATTCAAAAACCATTAGCAATCAGTGAAATAACTAAAAACATTCAAAAAATAAAATAATTTAAAGCAATGTTAAACAATTCACAACTTTGAAGTATACCAAGTTACTTGGTCCCATTCCTCTCCATTGAAGTGAATGGTTCTAGATTAGGTTTACCTCGACACAGATTCAGTGAGCAGTTAAATCAGCATTAGTACTAGATAAGTGAGGCACGTTTCTGCCTTACTGGATGATTACATGAAGAGCCCACTGGGAGAATGCACTTGCAAAAGCTTACAGGAGCGTTCAGAAAGTTTGGAAGCACTCAACGGAACCTTAATAAATGGAATGCCAAAGTATGGGCCTTGAGTTTTAAGGCCACGGTCATGAATTGAAAAGAAGATAATTAAGCCATGATAAAAAAAAGTAGGGATTAGAAAAGAGGTTATGATGTAATTAAATTAGAGGTCGGGTTCAGTGGTGGCAGTAGATGGCAGCAGTGGTGGGTTGTAGATGGATTGGACCAGGCCTTTGGTGGAAGATAGACACAAAAGCTGGAGTAACTCAGTGGGACAGGCAGCATCTCTGGATACAAGGAATGGATGACTTTTAGGGTTGACACTGCTGACCCGAAACATCACCCATTCATTCTCTCCAGAGGTGATGCCTGTCCTACTGAGTTACTCCAACTCTTTGTGTCTATCTTTGGTTTAAACCAGCATCTTCAGTTCCTTCTTACACCTTTGGTGGAAGAGTTGGCCGAGGTGACAGGTAGAGTGTTGGACTAAAAGGTTGATCGCTAGGTTGCAGCAGAAGGTTAATGAGGGGACAGGGTAAACATAGAAACATAGAAACATAGAAATTAGGTGCAGGAGTAGGCCATTCGGCCCTTCGAGCCTGCACCGCCATTCAATATGATCATGGCTGATCATCCAACTCAGTATCCCGTACCTGCCTTCTCTCCATACCTTCTGATCCCCTTAGCCACAAGGGCCACATCTAACTCCCTCTTAAATATAGCCAATGAACTGGCCTCGACTACCCTCTGTGGCAGGGAGTTCCAGAGATTCACCACTCTCTGTGTGAAAAAAGTTCTTCTCATCTCGGTTTTAAAGGATTTCCCCCTTATCCTTAAGCTGTGACCCCTTGTCCTGGACTTCCCCAACATCGGGAGCAATCTTCCTGCATCTAGCCTGTCCAACCCCTTAAGAATTTTGTAAGTTTCTATAAGATCCCTCTCAATCTCCTAAATTCTAGAGAGTATACACCAAGTCTATCCAGTCTTTCTTCATAAGACAGTCCTGACATCCCAGGAATCAGTCTGGTGAACCTTCTCTGCACTCCCTCTATGGCAATAATGTCCTTCCTCAGATTTGGAGACCAAAACTGTACGCAATACTCCAGGTGTGGTCTCACCAAGACCCTGTACAACTGCAGTAGAACCTCCCTGCTCCTATACTCAAATCCTTAGAGGTAGAGGTCGGTTGAAGGATGGGTAATGGGTCCGCTTCTGGGGAGCATAATAAATATAAAAGTTGTTCAAATTGAGTCACACCAGACTAATGACATTTATATACAGGAACTGACAATCAATTTCAATGCTCTATGAATATTTTAATTGGAGTAATAAAAGATTACTTAAATCAAAATACATTTTGTTTTGGAAAGGGGGTAGGTTTTGCAAGGTTTATACATAAATTAGCATAGATCATGTAAGAAATAATACATTATTAATTAACTCATCATGCGGGTCAAAAGGGGAAAGGGTAATTTCTGAACCTGCTTCAAGAAGAACTACTTTAATTTTATGTGTAGGAAGGAACTGCAGATGCTGGTTTAAACCGAAGACAGACGCAAAAAGCTGGGGTAACTCAGCGGGACAGAAGGAGAGAAGGAATGGGTGTTGTTTCAAGTCTGAAGAAGGGTCTCGACCAGGAACGTCACATAGAATATATTTAATGGGGCAGCCATGATTCTATTGTTTAGTTTAGTTTAGTTTAGAGATACAGCGTGGAAACAGGCCCTTCGGCCCACTGAGTCCGCAACAACCAGCGATCCCCACAAATGAACACTATCCTAATACACGAGGAACAATTTACACTTATACCAAGCCAATTAACCTACAAACCTGTACGTCTTTGGAGTGTGGGTGGAAACCGAAGATCACAGAGAAAACCCACGCGGTCACGGGGAGAATGTAACATTTCGTTCAGACAGCAACCTTAGTCGGGATCGAACCCAGTTATAAGCGCTGTAAGGCAGCAACTCTACCGCTGCGCCACCATGCCGCCTATTGTTGTGAAAGCAGCTAATGCAGAATGGTATGAATTTAAACCCCATTGCAGTTTTGAGCAAGTAGGTTTCATTTCAAAGCAGTGAAGATGAGCTGAGTGTCAGATAAGATGTTAAAATGTGGCACTGCCTCGCATTGCTGTTGCAGATACTGTGGCATGTTTTAAATCAGCAAGGAAATTCTCCACAGAGTTGCAGCACAGCTGTCCCTTCCCTCAATATTTTTTTCCTCACCCAACAGCACTAATATAGATTGCCTGGTCATAATCTCATTGTTGTTTGTGGCCAAACATAAACCAAAGCTTAAATTGTTTGTGTAATATTTGTAATGAATTGATAATCCATTCATGTGTTTACTTTTTACTGCAGAAGAAGCATTGATTTCATAAAACAAACAAGTTTAATTTGATCTGCATTCATACTATCTTAGTTATTATTTTTAATTACCTACTTTCTGAAAATTAAATCATGTTGAATTAACCAAATGAAACAGGAGATCCTTTGTAAAGTTTCTAAGAAAGTTAGCCTGTGGTGGTGCGTGGCTGCGACCCAACTTCGGAGGTTCGAAGGCTGCAGGCCCTGTGGACGGTAACATCGGGAGCTCGCGGGTCCCTGGTGGGAGACCGCTTTTTGGAGCTTCCGCAACGGCAACTTCTCCCGCCCGAATCGAGGGGTTTAAATCGACCCGGAGCAGGGCCTTACATCGCCTGGCGCGGCTTAAACGGCCGCAGGACTTACCATCACCCGCTGGGGGCTCTAACATCAAAAGCCTCGATCAGCTCAATGCAGCAGTTTGACTGCTTGACTGCAGGAGAAGAATAAAGAACAGAGAACAGGGAAGAGATAAGACTTTTGCCTTCCATCTCAGTGAGGAGGTGTTTGGAGATTCACTGTGATGGATGTTTGTGTGGAATTGTGTTAATTGTGTGTTTTGTTTTTTTTGCTGTTATGATTGCAGGAATGTAATTTTGTTTGAACCTTGTATGTTTAAATGACAATAAATGGCATTCTATTCTATTCTATTCTATTCTAACTAGAGTTTCGAGATATCAATTTGCAAATTACTGAGCTGTTGTTAAATTGAGACCAACACCAACAAAGTTAAATATCAAGCTGTTTTTGCAATATCAGGTTTACACTCAAGCAACATCTTCAAAATCTAACCATTCTTTGACCACTAATTTGAACAAAAAATGTACATATTGAAGCAGAATATAAGATTCTAATAACACGCTGCAAGGAAATTTACCTTCAAGGTGACAAAGGATAATTATGCTCTTTTAAAAAAAATTCTCTTGTTTATTTATAGGTACACAGTTTTACGTAATGGCCATCTTCAGGAACATGAACATCTGTCTCTCCGAACTGGTATAGAAATCATGATCTAAACACGTTGAAGACGCAACGTTCGGCCTTATCCCAAAACTGGAATTAGCACCTCTGCTCACATAGAACATGGCCCCTACCAATAAAATCCAAATGTTTACAGCACCATTATGCGCAAATGAAATATTGCCCTTCATGGTTGGAGCAGGCAATTTGTAAATATTTGTTTTTTGTGAATAAGGTGTGCTACTAAAAGAAATGCGTGTGAATTAGTCTCAAAGTTGAAGAGTTTGTGTTGTAGTTTCTTATTACAAGTGGCAACTGTTTGGAACCAAATGTGTGGAACAAAGCTGTAGAGAAAAGAACAAAAATGTATATTTATGTGTTATAACACAAAGATCAAATGCACGTAATTACTTGATGTGCCAGGTTTCTGCTTGATAAATGGGATGTATTAATTGTAAGCTTTATAGCCAAGTCAGATAAATGTGTCTTAAATGTCTTTAAAACACAAATGCTGTCTGCTGCCTTGAAAATGTTTCACATTGTGAAGGGAATTTAGGAGGCTAATCTCCCAGTAAATTATAATCTGTATTGGTTTTATTGACAGGAGAGATTACTGACTAGCAGCACCTGAGTCATAAGTTTTTACTTAATTCCAACACTGTCGGTTTTTGGAAAATAAATCAGTGTTTAATAGTTAACTGGGTCGTCTTTCATTTATAGATATTACCTAAAACAAGTTTATGTAAATTGAATATAAATACAATTATAATATTTGTAGAAATACTCAAAATAATTGGCTATTTATGTTGATTGAATGTAAATTCTTATAACTATACATGTATACACTATATTTATATATGTACATCATGAAATAGGAATAGTTTCAGAGAAATAAAAATGCTTATTTGTTCCATCACATTAAGGAATCGTTTCTTTGTGTAACAGCTTTACTAATGTAAGCTATATCTTTTTTTCAAATGTAGCTGATAGATGTTTTGGGAGAGAAATAAATATTTAAAATTATAAAATACATTTATCTGTATGTTTCTTTTTAAAAGTCTTAATGTCTGAACAGCTTACATTATTTTGAACTCTTGATGCAAGGCTGTTTGCTCTTGGACAGATATGGAATATTGTTCAAATATGAAACTGAACATTCAAGTCATAATATCCCTCAGCAGGTTTAGTATTTGAAAAATAAACTACTTGCACAAGTGGTTGAAAGGGGCTGGATGGGTTGGAGTTTGTAAAATGTGTGCAGGATAGTTTTTTGCAGCAATACATAGAAGTACCTACTAGAGAAGGGGCGGTGCTGGACCTCCTGTTAGGAAATGAGACGGGTCAGGTGGCACAGGTATGCGTTGGGGAACAGTTCGGGACCAGTGATCACATTACCATTAGTTTCAATATAATTATGGAGAGGGTCAGAACTGGACCTAGGGTTGAGATTTTTGATTGGAGAAAGGCTAACTTTGAGGAGATGCGAAAGGATTTAAAAGGAGTAAATTGGGACAGTTTGTTTTATGGGAAAGATGTGGAAGAGAAATGGAGGACATTTAAAGGTGACATTTTAAGAGTACAGAATCTTTATGTCCCTGTTCGGTTGAAAGGAAATAGTAAAAATTGGAAAGAGCCATGGTTTTCAAGGGAAATTGGACACTTGGTTTGGAAAAAGAGAGAGATCTACAATAATTATAGGCAGCATGGAGTAAATGAGGTGCTTGAGGAGTATAAAGAATGTAAAAAGAATCTTAAGAAAGAAATTAGAAAAGCTAAAAGAAGATATGAGGTTGCTTTGGCAAGTAAGGTGAAAATAAATCCAAAGGGTTTCTACTGCTATATTAATAGCAAAAGGATAACAAGGGATAACATTGGTCCATTAGAGAGTCAGAGTGGACAGCTATCTGCAGAGCCAAAAGAGATGGGGGAGATATTGAACAATTTCTTTTCTTCGGTATTCACCAAGGAGAAGGATATTGAATTATGTGAGGTAAGGGAAACAAGTAGAGTAGCTATGGAAACTATGAGATTCAAAGAAGAGGAAGTACTGACACTTTTGAGAAATATAAAAGTGGATAAGTCTCCAGGTTCGGACAGGATATTCCCTAGGACATTGAGGGAAGTTAGTGTAGAAATAGCAGGGGCTATGACAGAAATATTTCAAATGTCATTAGAAATGGGAATAGTGCCGGAGGATTGGCGTACTGCGCATGTTGTTCCATTGTTTATAAAGGGGTCTAAGAGTAAACCTAGCAATTATAGACCTGTTAGTTTGACGTCAGTGATGGGCAAATTAATGGAAAGGATACTTAGAGATAATATATATAAGCATCTGGATAAACAGGGTCTGATTAGGAACAGTCAACATGGATTTGTGCCTGGAAGGTCATGTTTGACTAATCTTCTTGAATTTTTTGAAGAGGTTACTCGGGAAATTGATGAGGGTAAAGCAGTGGATGTTGTATATATGGACTTCAGTAAGGCCTTTGACAAGGTTCCTCACGGAAGGTTGGTTAAGAAGGTTTAATGGTTGGGTATTAATGGTGGAGTAGCAAGATGGATTCAACAGTGGCTGAATGGGAGATGCCAGAGAGTAATGGTGGATGGTTGTTTGTCAGGTTGGAGGCCAGTGACTAGTGGGGTGCCACAGGGATCTGTGTTGGGTCCACTGTTGTTTGTCATGTACATCGATGATCTGGATGATGGTGTGGTAAATTGGATTAGTAAGTATGCAGATGATACTAAGATAGGTGGGGTTGTGGATAATGAAGCAGATTTTCAAAGTCTACAGAGAGATTTATGCCAGTTGGAAGAGTGGGCTGAAAGATGGCAGATGGAGTTTAATGCTGATAAGTGTGAGGTGCTACATCTTGGCAGGACAAATCAAAATAGGACGTACATGGTAAATGGTAGGGAATTGAAGAATGCAGGTGAACAGAGGGATCTGGGAATAACTGTGCATAGTTCCCTGAAAGTGGAATCTCATGTAGATAGGGTGGTAAAGAAAGCTTTTGGTGTGCTTTCCTTTATAAATCAGAGCATTGAGTATAGAAGTTGGGATGTAATGTTAAAATTGTACAAGGCATTGGTGAGGCCAATTCTGGAGTATGGTGTACAATTTTGGTCGCCTAATTATAGGAAGGATGTCAACAAAATAGAGAGAGTACAGAGGAGATTTACTAGAATGTTGCCTGGGTTTCAGCAACTAAGTTACAGAGAAAGGTTGAACAAGTTAGGGCTTTATTCTTAGGAGCGCAGAAGGTTAAGGGGGGACTTGATAGAAGTCTTTAAAATGATGAGAGGGATAGACTGAGTTGACGTGGATAAGCTTTTCCCACTGAGAGTAGAGAAGATTCAAACAAGGGGACATGACTTGAGAATTAAGGGACAGAAGTTTAGGGGTAGCATGAGGGGTAACTTCTTTACTCAGAGAGTGGTGGCTGTGTGGAATGAGCTTCCAGTGAAGGTGGTGGAGGCAGGTTCGTTTTTATCATTTAAAAATAAATTGGATAGTTATATGGACGGGAAAGGAATGGAGGGTTATGGTCTGAGCGCAGGTATATGGGACTAGGGGGGAATACGTGTTCGGCACAGACTAGAAGGGTCGAGATGGCCTGTTTCCGTGCTGTAATTGTTATATGGTTATATGTTATATGGTTATATCTGCAAGCATTGAAATAATGCTCATATTTAATAGGACATGAGGCTGGCAGATTGGAGTATTGGAGTAATTAAGCATGAAGATAAAGAGAAGCTTTCTTATGGTATAGGCAGAGTGTGATGGGAACTGACATGGGCATTACTGAACTACATCTACATCTTACTATTATTTTAGATGTTGGGGGGAAAACTGAGTTCAAAAGAGTAAGGCTAGGCACTGCTCGCCTTAATATGACTGAGGGAAGTGTGAATTCAGTAGCCAAGTTGCATAACTTCTAATACCATTCTAACAATGCAGTGTAGTCATGCTGAGGTTGTCATCTCTGAGTTGATAGAAGCTAACTCCAAATAATGCACCCAATCAAGAGTTCAGGGGTAATGCTGTAACGAAAACCAGGACAGTTCAGGGGCCTTCTGCTAAACCAGAGACATCCTGGCCAATCACACTTTTCATTTAATAATCTGTAACCTTGTGAATTATGGTGCCTCAAGTGTTTAAACCAGAGCTTTTTAAAATGAAGAGGGGTTCTGATCCTATTATCCTGTCAGGCAGTGATTTCCAGATCCCCACCATTCTTTGGGGAAAAATATCCTCATCGTCATGTGGGATGGAGAGATGTGGTGGAATGGTCTATAAACCATACCCAGCAGGAAGACTGTTCATGTTTAGTTCATTAGATTAGTTTAGAGACACAACATGGAAACAGGGCCTTTGGCCCGCCGAGTCCGCACCGACCAGCGATCCCTTCAATTTAACACTATCCTACACACACTAGGGGTAATTTACACATATACCAAGCCAATTAACCTACAAACCTGTACGTCTTTGGAGTGTAGGAGGAAACAGAAGATCTCGTAGAAAACCCACACTGTCACGGGGAGAACGTACTCCGTACAGAACCCGGGTCTCCAGTGTTACACCGTGGCCGCCCTACAGTTGAACCGCGTAGCCAAACCATCTTGAATATAATCCCGTCCCAGAGTGGTAATTCTTTCTATAACCTCTACTTCACCTCCCTCCATTACATCCCATTCCAACCACCTCCCTTCTCATCAATCTTGTCCACTGGACTGTTCATACAGGATGATCTACTGTGAAACTCTGAATCATCAGCACCTATTTTCTCATCTTCCTCCCACTACTCCAAACTTTCTCACTAATTCCCTGCCTTCCATTTCTGACTGTATCCAAAGCCATGTTCAGGATCCCACTCCTGTTTATCAATTCATGCCTTATTTAAAATTTCACAAATGCCAATGCAAATTACACCAGAATGGCCATTCCCATACCTAAGTTATCCTGAGCACTAGGAAGCACTGGAGGAGAAAGCATTGGAGTGGGTGGGGAGGGGGGTGGGGAAGTGGAGGTAGAGGTGGAGTAGTGGGAGCGGGGGGGGGAGGGGGGGGGGGGAGGGGGATTTGGGTGGTGAAGAGAGACAGGGAGGAGGAGGTGCTTGGAGGAAGTATGGGGAGGGGTGGGGGTTAGGGACATAGGGGAATGAGGGATAGGAGAAGAAGCATGGATAGAGAGGAAAGTTGTCACCTTAATTAGACCATTATGTGCAGCTATGTGAACATGAACAGTTTTTCTGTATATGGCCAGTTTTGGTCAAAGCCTGTACATTATGAACAAATTACCATGTCAGTGCTGGCGAAGAGAATACCATTACGTGATGGGAATCTGACACTGAATTCACATCAGACGTATAATTGCAAACCCATTCAGACATCCAATATGACACACAAATTAATAGTTTTGTATTTCTCTCAAGGAAAAAAAACTTGAAATAATCGTATTGTTAAGCTATCATGTCTAGGTAGCCTGTGCAATTATTGTTGCATCTGGTACTGTTTCAGAAGAAGGCACCTCAGTCACTTACTGAGTCCACTGTGAACCAAATGTGCAGGAGATAAGGAGAACAATGAGATGAGAAGGCTTCAGCCTTGAGGGGAGAGAGCCTGCTTTGGTATGTGGTCCCCTGTAATTAGAACATTGAGCGTGAATGTAAATTGGAATCATAGAATTATTTCAGCATAAATGAGTCTTCGGCCTATCGAGTCCAGGCTATGTTGTTATAAAGCAATCTATTCAGTCCTATAGCTGTGCAATTTCCCCAAATCCAATAAATTATTTCCCTTCAATTGTCCATCCAATAGCTTTTGAAAGTGCTGGATAATTATGGGAAGCTCTGTCACATAAAATGTTTTTCTGGATATGTCCAGTTTAGGTCGAAGCCAGGACATTATGAAGAAATGTCCATGTCAGTGCTGCCGAATAGAATACCATTACATGATGGGAATCTGACACTGAATTCACATCAGATGTGTAATTGCAAATCCATCAATGTGACACACAAATGAACAGTTTTGCATTTCACTCAAGGAAAAAACAGGAAATAATCACATTTCAAAGCTACCATGATTGATTCAAAGAAATAATCTGTTCAACACATCACTCTTCCATCTTTTGCCTTTAATTTTAAATGTGCATCTGGTGATCCTTGACTCACATGTGAATGGAAACATCTTCCCTCTGCTTACCCGACATAAACTAACATAATCTTGTGGACCTGTCAAACCTTCTCAGCCCTTTTTGTTGCAGTCCTAGCCTACCCAGTCCAACTTCACAGCTAAAACCGCTATTTATTGGAACAATTCCAGTAAATGTCTCCTTTTACCCTCACTAATACCTTCCTATCATTCCCCAAAATGTGAAGTAACTGGTTAAATTAAAGTAAGTACTTGAATGGATAGAGAGGGGGAGAGATGGGGACAGAAGGAAAACAGGGAAATGGAAAAAGTGGGAGAGAATGGAAGAGAAAATAAAATGATTAAGATGAAAGGATTAAAGTATTCACATCATAAACACTGAAGGTGTCTGAAGTGCACAAGTGACTGTTGAGATTGGACCAGTAAAATGACTATGCCTACAATCTATTTCTGCTGGCATTCTGTGATTTTGCTGCAATATTGCTGACTGTATTGAAGAATTGCGAGTTAAACATTTACACGATTGGTACTGTCAGTCAAGTCATAAATTATGCTTAAATCTCACACTTCTCAGTAGTACACGTGCCAGGAGTATTTCAGAAAGTAGCACCATTAGATCTTACTCTTTAATTTCTTTCCCAAAGGAACAACGTGTCGTTTTACCTCCCCCCTTGACTACATTCAAGGACCCAAGCAGTCGTTCCAGGTGCGACAGAGGTTCACCTGCACCTCCTCCAACCTCATCTGTTGCATCCGCTGCTCTAGATGTCAGCTGCTCTACATCAGTGAGACCAAGCGTAGGCTTGGCGATCACTTCGCCGAACACCTCCGCTCGGTTCGCAATAACCAACCTGATCTCCCGGTGGCTCAGCACTTCAACTCCCCCTCACATTCCGAATCCAACCTTTCTGTCCTGGGCCTCCTCCATGTCCAGAGTGAGCACCACCGTAAATTGGAGGAGGAGCACCTCATGTTTTGTTTGGGCAGTTTGCACCCCAGAGGTATGAACATTGACTTCTCTAATTTTAGGTAGTCCTTACTTTCTCCTCCCCTTCTCAGCTCTCCCTCAGCCCACTGGCTCCACCTCTTCCTATCTTCTCCCCACCCCCCACCCCCCACCCCCCCCCTCCCCCACCCTCACGTCAGTCTGAAGAAGGGCTTCGGCCCAAAACGTTGCCTATTTCCTTCGCTCCATGGATTCTGCCTCACCCGCTGAGTTTCTCCAGTATTTTTGTCTAACTTCATTCCTGTGTCTAGGTTTCATTGTTATTGTGGATATGGACCACAAGCCCTGGCTACTCATCCACTCTGCCCTAGAATATCCTTGAACCTGCCTTAGGGGAAACAATACAACATACTGCAGTGAAAAATAACTCCAGTGCGTCCCTTTACTTTTTAATCCCAGTAAAACATTGATCATTTGATTTTGAAAATCTTGATCACCCAGTATTGGTTTTGGTCATTGGTACAGATTGCAACTGGGGGCCCGAATGGTGTGGTTGGAATCAGAGTATGGCTTCAAAAGACCAGGAGTCAGGACGTCGGTAAGGTTGCAACCAGAGCCAATAACGAGTGTGATTCTGTATTTGCTCTTCCTTTTAAACTGAGCAGGATAACTGGAAAATGTATTATCATGCTGAATGTTCGAAAAGAGTTAAATCACAGACCTTGAGTGATCATGACATGATTGAGTTGTTATTTTACTTGGTGAGGGAGGAATCAGGAAGAGCGGCCATGCATTTGTCCAGGGGAAGCAGACAGCCTAGGACTTTTGAACCTGACTGGGACAAGCAGAGCTTGAGGAGATTAGATAAGGCGCATACCATGAAGAATCAGCCAACAGGGAAACAAACAGGGGAGATTGATGAAAGAATGTATTCCTGGGCGGTAAAGTAGCCTTGGGGACTTTCTGCAGTT
Source organism: Amblyraja radiata (assembly GCF_010909765.2). NCBI lineage: Eukaryota > Metazoa > Chordata > Chondrichthyes > Rajiformes > Rajidae > Amblyraja > Amblyraja radiata. The sequence goes on from NC_045966.1 coordinate 26,359,340, forward strand.
GAAACTTCACCTTTGGACAGTTCATGACTAGTGTCAAGGAAAACTACAAGTCAAACAGTGCATGCAGCCGCCTGCTCTTGAAGGGATTGCACCAGGCATTGTTAAGTATAAACCTTTCAACTGTAATAAAGCTTGCTTTAATTGAGTGACCTGTCTGTATGGACTCTGCTTTCTAAACCAAATAGTCACAGTCAAAAGTTACTGAGTATTGAGTAACGTAATATATTGTTAAAAAATATGATATGAAGGGCATTAATGGGCACTAATACAACCTAGAGCTTCTAGGCCATAATCCACATTTCTTTTTTTAAAGGGTAATACAAGTGTGGGCATTAATGGACAGTAATATGTCAGAGCTTGTAGTCCATACTCCACATTTATTTCAAAAATATGAAATAAAATTTTGGACATTAACATTCAATAGGCCAGAAACTCTTCCGGCCTGCACTATCAAAGTCCCATGAATGCTGGACTGTCAGGGTTTTACTGTATTCCTGCTTTCCTGATATTTATTTCCCTCAACTGTAATAGTGCCTTCATATGCACTCTTATCCTTTATGATATTCAGAGCAGAATACTGCTTGTTTCAAACTGCACACCCCTTCAACTGCCCATGGTCCTCCCTGGCTGTATAGCAGTAATATATCCTCTCACTGGCCACACACGTTCAAGCTGTGAGCTGACCACCTCTTGAAACACTTACCCCTCTGCCTTGTGGATCGAACAACAAGAACTATGCTGAAATTCCAAAACCCGGCAAGAGCTGGCAACACTTCCTACACTTGTGGTTATTCTAAGAAACGAGAAGTGTTCTGAAATTCTCACCCGGCACAGAAGGTGATTTGGTGGGGCTGACATGCCTCCATTTATGAAACTACTAAATTAACTTACAGTCTGATGTACATAGTTTCTTCCCACTGTACTATCAGAATGCTTGTTTTAATTTAATACATTAAATCTGTTTACAAAAGTTTATTTTTTAGATTAGTTAATTAAATAAGTATCAACCATTATATTTCCCAATCTTACTTTTTTTTTAACATCTTCATATTAATTCAGGATCTGGATATTGTGCGCAAGATGAATATCTAATGCCCATCCTTAAATGACTCTTGAGAAGGTGGTGATGAGTCAATGTTTTTTACTAGACTATTTCAGAGTGAGCGGATCCAAAATTATACAAAGGCCAGACCAGTAAGGATAGTAGATCATCACTCCTGAAGGGCATTAGTGAACTACATTCTATTTTATGACTACTCTGCTGTTTTTATGGGCATCATTACTGCAAGCAGTTGTTGCCAATCATCTAGATTTCAGTTACTGTGGGGGGATTCCAATTTGTCATTGGTGGATTGTGGTTTCAGCCTCTGGATTATCTGTCTGGTAATTTGGTTATTTACTTTAATTTATGAGTTTATAATTGTCATGTGTAAAGTGGTACAATGAAAAGCTCTTTTTGTTGTGTGCTATCCAGTCAGTGAAAAGGCTATGCCTGATTACAATCAAGCTGTCCACAGCATTCAGGTACAGGATAAAGGGAATAATGTTTAGTGCAAGATAAAGTCCGGTAAATTCCAATTAAAGATAGTCAGGATCACTCTCTAGTTGGTGATAGAATAGTTCAGTTGCCTATGACTGCTGAGAGGAAGCTGCACCTGCACCATCACATTACCTAAGATCAGAGCCCAAACTAGCCCGTGTCTTATGATGTACTATGCTTCCATTCCCAACTTAAACCAGGCGGTACTCTGGTCCCAATCTGCACATTAGTCTTTATATACTTTATTCACTCTGGTCCTCAGTCAGATCTGTTCCTTCGTGATTAGTTATTAAATTAAAACAAACATTCTGAGTATGAATTTAATAGTGTACATTAAGTTAGTAGATTAATAGATACCTAACTGTGGACCAGAGTGAATAAACTATATTAAGACTGAGGCACATTTAGGAGGCAGAGTTCAGCCTGACTTCAATTGGGAATAGAGGTAGATGTATATCATTGGGCATTGGCTGGTTTTGGCTATAATCGTATCTCTGCCACGGACTGTATCAGCCTTCAGTTGATTGGAATCTCAGATCAAGGATTTGAGGTTGAAGTGACATATCGGATGATTAATGAAGGTGAACATTTGAAAGAGGAAGGGTCAGCAGGTTTCTAATAGTAGTTTAAATTGGCAGCACTAATCAGGACTGAGCACTACAGCAAATATTCATGCAAGGAATGATAATTGTATGAAAGATTGAACCTGGAGGTGATTGTGGTTGCAGAAATGTATAGAGAGCTGGAGGAGAGACTGGATAAAGATTGTGTTGGGATGTGAGTCAGTGTGAGAATATGGGACTGCTGGCAATCTGCTGTGGGAGGATATGGATGAGATGTCTTGGGGCAGAATGTCTCAATCTATTGACAGAATCAAATCTGTAAACAGCTTACATTTGCCAATAGATATTAAAGTGGAGGAATTGAGAGAGACAACAAGAAACCTCGATCCTTAGTTCCATTTTCTAACTTATCTCCCTGTCATCTATTATCGCCCACATGTCCATTAACCTTCTGTTGATTCTCTCACCACCCACACTTAATGTAGGGATGAGTTACAGCAGCCAATTAACCTTCAGCCACCATGTAAGTGGCTTATGTGAGGAAACTGGAACCCCCAAGGAAAGCCACTCAGACAAGGAGAAAATATACAAGTTCCACATAAATTGCATCAAATCCAGGTCATTGGAGCTGTTAGGCAGCAGCTCTATCAGCTGAAGTAAGGGCATGCATATCTAATCCACATACCAACCAGAGTAGAATGTGTGTCTTCAATAGGAGGCAAGAAGTAATCTTGTGGGAGCAATGGAGAGACCTGGGGCATCAATAAACATTAGAGATTTACGAATCTCCATGGAGTTTATGGATGAGACATCCTTGCATCCTTAAAGTGGCTTAGATAGTATGACATTCATGGACATAATCAGAGGGCAGCTGAAACAAAGGAAATAATATTGAGATTGGGGAGGGAAGGAGCCTTGTAGTCAGCATCCAATGAGCACAAGGTCAGCTGATGTGGGATCTTCACAGAAAGACGCCAGTTTCTTTCAAAGCTTTAACTGTGTGAAGAATGACAGTGGAAATAAAGGTAATAATCTGAAAACTCCTGTGGAGAAAATAAAGAAAAGGAAATATGAGGAATTAACTTAAATTGCAGTTTAAACACTGCAGATCTGTGGGCACAAAGTGACTGGCTTATACAATGCTCAATTACAAAATTGTTGATGGATGGTTAATTAACTTTGGACTGGTAGGCTGTTGTCACAAGGATGGTCACCCCTGAGCTATGACTGCATGGTCCATTGTGAGCCCCTGATACAATCTTCCTCAGGGGCCCCAGCCTTCGCACACCCCCATCCTCCTTCTTCTTCTTCTATGTAGTTTTTTTTGGCGGTTGGCAAACAACATTTTAGTGCATTACCGCCACCAACTGGTATGGAGTGTGGATCAAATAACATTATAACTTATATACTAATAACCTATATCTTTCCGAACAAATTGGTTACCCTGAGAAAAAGCAATAGGATTTGATAGCACTTATATGAATTCTTTTGTAAAATATCTATTAAATCAAATTGTACTTTTTCTTTTCTGAATCGTTCACTCATTTGTCTTCTTTCTTCCTCATACCTCTCACAATGTATAATGACATGCTCTATTGTCACTTCTTGCCCACAGTATTCACATCTGCCTGTATTATGCTTGCCTATTATAAAAAGTGTACTGTTCAGACCAGTGTGTCCAAATCTGATTCTTGAAATTACTGTCTCCTCTTTTCTGTTTTTTCCTGCACATCTCATTTCTCCCACTTTCCTCTGGACTCTGTAGAACCACCGTCCTTTCCGCTCTTCCTCCCATTGCTTTTGCCATCTTTCCTTCAGTCTTTGCTTAATAAAGTCTTTGATTTCAGTTTTACCTATGTTAATACTTAAATCAATCTTACTTCTTTTTGTTACCTCTTTTGCCACCTTATCTGCCATTTCGTTTCCTCTAATGCCAATGTGTGCTGGTACCCATAAAAATATGACTGTAAGCTCCATCATTTGAATTCTGAATAGTGTTTGTTGTATTTCAATCAAAATGTCTGGTCTACTGTCTGAATGGCTGTGCTGTAAACTCTTTATTGCTAAACTTGAATCTGAACAAATAACTGTCCTTAAAGGCCTGGTTTCCTCGACCCACTGTACCGCTAACAATATTGCAATCATTTCACCTGTGTATACTGAGACCTCATTATTGATCCTCTTCCCTACTTTGATGTGAAATTCTGGTACAATAAATGCTACTCCTACTTTATCTACTGAATCTTTTGATGCATCTGTATAAATTTGGACAAAGCTGTAGTATCTGTCAATGTATTCTTGTATGATGAATGAATTATACATACGTTGTTTATCCTTGTTTTTCTGTTCTAATATTGTAAAGTCTACTGTTGCATCTGGAAGTATCCAAGGTGGAATTGAAGGTAATGGAACTGTTGGAACCACATTTAATTGTGCTATGCTGATTTGTAATGCTCTCTGGGTCACTGTCCATCCAAAACTTTTTGTTTCCCTTCTCTCCTTTTCCCAGCATGGTTTGACAGTAACTTGTGCTGGGTGTTCTTGACTGTGGCCCTGTAGGTTAATCCAGTAATTAAATGAAAGCTGTATCCTTCTCATCTCTGGAGGCATCTCCCCCATTTCAACCTGTAATGCTGCTGTTGGAGTTGTTTTTATTGCACCTGTACATATTCTCAATGCCTGATATTGAATGTTGTCTATTTTCTTAAGAGAAGTACTTGATGCGGACCCATACACCACACAACCATAATCTAACACAGATCTAATTAACCCAGTGTATATAGCCTTCAAAGCTGTTCTATCTGCCCCCCAATCACATCCAACTAAACATCTCATTACATTAAGTATCTTCTTACATTTGTCCACTACTTCCTGAATATGAACCATCCATGTAATCCTCTCATCAAACCATAAACCTAAAAATTTATAGTATTTTACTCTCTCCAATTCCTGGTTATATAATTTTAGTTTTACCTCACTACCAATTTTCTTCCTAGTAAAAAACATTATCTTTGTTTTTTCCACAGAAAATTTGAATCCCCATTTATATGACCACTCTTGTACCTTTATTATAGCCCTCTGTAGTTTCTGCACAATAAACTTCACATTTCTCCCCCTTTTCCAGATTGCCCCATCATCCGCAAACAGTGAAACTCCCATTTCATTTACAATTTCTTCATATACATCATTTATCATTACTGAAAATAGTAAAGGACTTATTATGCTCCCTTCAGGTGTTCCATTTTCAATATCTAATGTTCCTGAGTATTGATTTCCAACTCGTACTTGTATTGACCTCCCAAATAAAAAATCCTTAATCCATTTAAATATGCGACCTTTAATCCCCAATTTATCTAGGTTCACTAATAACCCTTCTCCCCACATCATATCATATGCTTTCTCAATATCAAAAAATACAGCTACTACACTTTCTCTGTTAATTTGTGCTCTCCTAATTTCATGTTCTAAACATATAGCTGGATCCATGGTGTTTCTCCCCTTCCTAAAACCACTCTGGTAATTGGATAAATATCCTTTATTATCTACATAATATGTTAACCTTTCATTTACCATTTTTTCCATTACTTAACATATGTTGGATGTTAACGCAATAGGCCTATAATTCCCTGGGTTTGTCAGATCTTTACCTGGCTTTCCTATTGGGATTACTACTGCCTCCTTCCAGCTTTGCGGTAATTTCCCACCCTCCCACACTTTATTATAAAATTCTAACAAAAAATCCTTGGATGTTTCACTGAGATGGTTTAACATGGTGTAACAAATCTGATCTTTACCTGGTGCTGACATCTTGGTTTTTCTAAGAGCTCGGTTGAATTCTGTCCACCCCCATCCTTGCCCCCCTGACATTGCATTATAGATGAGGGCAGCAGAGAGCCAGCTCAGCCCAGGCAAGCTGCTGGTTACCCTAAACAGGTTTGACAGCCAGTGATCCTCTGCTGCCCAGATTCAGGGAGCATCAAGTTGTCAAGTGGTCCACTGAATATTTGTGAATGTCTTTGACATCCAGTGACACATGGAGCAGTTATACAAAAAAAACAGTATAATTAACTTTTTTTTGCATTCGATAAAAATCTTTTTTTTTAAATACACACATACTAAAAGAAATATAAAGTTAGCTTCATTGTATGATTAAAAATAACTGCTACATTTCCACTGTCAGCAATGCTCCCTATCACTTCACCAGCGACTGCTGTTTCCATCATCAGGGCCGCTTTCTCAACTTGAAAGTTAGTGAGGTTAGTAAGCCTTTGGGAGATTGCATGCAGAATTAGAACAGGGGCAGGCACAGCGATCTGCAGCAGATGGAAGATGCTTCCACCAGCTAAGGTCAACAGATGAGCTGCAACCCAGGATTCCCAAGCAATAACCTTGTAAATCCCAGAATCAGCAGGGGTGAAAGATCCAAGAGTCTAGAGTGTTTTATTGTCAAATGTCCCAAACAGAACAGTGAAATTCTTACTTGCTGCAACACAAATGAATATGTAACATGTAATGTTTATGGGCGACATGGTGGCGCACCGGTGGAGTTGCTGCCTTACAACGCTTTGCAGCCTCCGGAGACCAGAGAACGACCCCGACTACGGAGTTTGTACGTTCTCCCCGTGACCGCATGGGTTTTCTCCGAGATCTTTGGTTTCCTCCCACACTCCAAAGACGTACAGGTTTGTAGGTTAATAGGCTTGGTGTATGTGTTAAGTGTACCTAGTGTGTATAGGATAGTGTTAATGTGCGGGGATCGCTGGTCAGCGCGGACTCGGTGGGTTGAAGGGCCTGTTTCCGCACTGCATCTCTAAACTAAACAAAACTAAACTAATATGTCAAGTAATACACAAATGTAAAACAATAGGGACATTTAATAAACATCAACATTTTCTTCGACGGATAAATTGATCGCTTAATGATATAAATATCTGTCAAACATCCAAAGAATGGAAAACATTTCAGCAATAAATCATTTTATACATAAGCATAATCACTACTGTCAACTATTACTTCAATATATATACAGTTCTTCATTTTGTACAAATGAAAATAAAGTTCAATGAATGCGCAAATGTATACAGCTGGTTCTTTTGATTTTGAAAGACATAATAGGGAGAAACATGTGGATAAATCATTCAAATATGATAAATCATGTCAAATTATGTTAAACATCCTCCATTAAATCAATATACAGTGATTCTCTGTGGGTTGTCAGCTTGAGGTTTGTCATTAGCTGAATGTGATTAACTAGCTGAGTGTTGGAATATAAATGTTATCAGGCTTCAGAATTGTTGGGCCAGACCATGCAGGCCTGGCACGATGCTTCGATACGCCCCCAGTGACGCCCTGATGGTTTTATTGTTCCCAACTGCAAGGCGTTGAGGACCCAATACACTGTATCCACGAGTCGTACTTGACCTGGAGAAAAGTAGACTCCAAACAGCACATCACCAGGTCCCAATGTATGACCATTGTATGACTGACTTGGCAAATGAAATTCCTTGCATGTTGCAAAATATACTTGGCTAATAAAGTATTATTGTATTGTATTGTATTGTATTGAATACTCTGATAGTCCTTGAAACTGTTGGCAGGGACTGTCCTTTAATACTCTCTGACAGTTATATGTGAATGATTTCTTAAAGATTATTTTTTATGAAACCATAAAATATTGAAAAATATCAGCAAGAGTTGATCTTTCAGATCATCATGCCTACACTGGCATGGTGGCACAATAGAGCTGCGGTAGAAATGCTGCCTTACAGTGCCAAAGACTTGGGTTTGATCCTGACTATGTGCGCTGTCTGTACGGAGTTTGTACATTCTCCCTGTGACCTGTGTGGGTTTTCTCCAGGAGATCCAGTTTCCTCCCACACTCCAAAGATGTACAGGTTTGCAGGCTAATTGGATTGGTATCATTGTAATTTCCCCCTAGTGTGTAGGATAGTAATAGTGTGCAGGGATCACTGGTCAGCACGGATTTGGTGGGCGTAAGGGTCTGTTTCCATGCAGTATCTCCTAATTAAACTGAACTCTGCTAACTACTGTCACCGGTCAATATTAGGTGATGGAAGCAGGCACCCTCTCAACTGTTAAGAAGTATTTTGATGAGCAACTTCATGATGTAGGATGCTGTGGGTTGAGCACTAGATGATGGGATTAGTACCTAATAGTCCACGTGGACACGCGAGCAGAATGGCCCATTTTTTGTCATGTTAATATTTTGTCAATTTCATGATGTGTTTAGCAAAATGTTAATGTATTCTTCATATAATATACATGTACAATGCACAGATTCAGTTGAATACATAATGGAATTAATATTGGACCAACATGAATGTTGATCCTAACTTTGGATATGTACCCGGGATGAATACTGGACGTTCATGAGCACTGAATGTTCCTAACAATTGAATTTACCCCTATAAACAATAGACATTAGGTGCAGGAGTAGGCCATTCGGTCCTTCGAGCGAGCACCGCCATTCAATGTGATCATGGGTGATCATCCCCAATCAGTACCCTGTTCCTGCCTTCTCCCCATATCCCCTGACTCCGCTATTTTTAAGAGCCCTATCCAGCTCTCTCTTGAAAGCATCCAGAGAATCTGCCTCCACCGCCCTCTGAGGCAAAGAATTCCACAGAATCACCATTTACTGTGAGAAAAAGTGTTTCCTCGACTCCGTTCTAAATGGCTTTTTCTTAAACTGTGGCCCATGTTTCTGGACTCCCCCAACATCGGGAACATGTTTCCTGCCTCTAGCGTGTCCAAATCCTTAACAATCCTATATGTTTCAATGAGATTTCCTCTCATCCTTCTAAACTCCAGAGTGTACAAGCCCAGCTGCTCCATTCTCTCAGCATATGACAGTCCCGCCATCCCGGGAATTAACCTTGAAAACCTACGCTGCACTCCCTCAATATCAAGAATGTCCTCCCTCAAATTAGGGGACCAAAACTGCACACAATACTCCAGGTGTGGTCTCACTAGGGCTCTGTACAACTGCAGAAGGACCTCTTTGCTCCTCTATACGATACCTCTTGTTATAAAGGCCAACATGCCATTCGCTTTCTTCACTGCCTGCTGTACCTGCATGCTTACTTTCATAGACTGATGGACAAGGACCCCCAGATCCCGTTGTACTTCCCCTTTTCCCAACTTGACGCAATTTAGGTAGTAATCTGCCTTCCTGTTTTTGCTACCAAAGTGGATAACCTCACATTTATTCGCATTAAACTTCATCTGCCATGCATCTTGCCCACTCCCCCAACCTGTCCAAGTCATCCTGCATTCTCATAGCATCCTCCTCACAGTTCACACTGCCACCCAACTATGTGTCATCTGCAAATTTGCTAATGTTACTTTGAATCCCTTCATCCAAATCATTGATGTATATTGTAAATAGCTGCGGTCCCAGCACAGAGCCTTGTGGTACCCCACTAGTCACTGTCTGCCATTCTGAAAGGGACCCGTTAATCCCTACTCTTTGTTTCCTATCTACCAACCACTTCTCTATCAATGTCAGCACTCTGCCACCAATACCATGTGCCCTAATTTTGCCCACTAATCTCCTATGTGGGGCCTTATCAAATGCTTTCTGAAAGTCCAGGTACACTACATCCACTGGCTCTCTCCCTTATCCATTTTCCTAGTTACATCTTCAAAAAATTCCAGAAGATTAGTCAAGCATGATTTCCCCTTCGTAAATCCATGCTGACTCGGACAGATCCTGTTACCGCTATCCAAATGTTCGGCTATCTCATCTTTTATAATTAACTCCAGCATCTTCCCCACCACCGATGTCAGGCTAACTGGTCTATAATTCCCTGTTTTCTCTCTCCCGCCTTTCTTAAAAAGTGGGATAACATTAGCTACCCTCCAATCCACATGAACTGATCATGAATCTATAGAACATTGGAAAATTGTCACCAATACATCCACGATTTCTAGAGCCACTTCCTTAAGTACCCTGGGATGCAAACCATCAGGCCCTGGGGATTTATCAGCCTTCAGTCCCATCAGTCTATCCAACACCATTCCTGCCTAATGTGGATTTCCTTCAGTTCCTCCGTCACCCCAGATCCTCTGGCCACTACTATATCAGGAAGATTGTTTGTGTCCTCCTTATTGATGACAGATCCAAAGTGCCTGTTCAACTCATCTGCCATTTCCTTGTTCCCCATAATAAATTCACCCTTTTCGGTCTTCACGGGTCGAACGTTGGTCTTAACTAATGTTTTCCTCTTCACATACCTAAAGAAGCTTTTACTATCCTGCTTTATATTCTTGGCTAGCTGACCTTTGTACCTCATCTTTTCTTCCCATATTGCCTTTTTGGATATCTTCTGTTGTTCTTTAAACATTACCCAATCCTCTTGCTTCCCGCTCATCTTTGCTACGTTGTACTTCTTCGCTTTAATTTTTATATAGTCCCTGACGTTTCTTGTCAGCCATGGTCGTCCCTTTCTCCCCTTGGAATCTTTCTTCCTCCCAGGAATGAACTGATCCTGTACCTTCTGTATTATTCCTAGAAATACCTGCCATTTTTGTTCCACTATCATCCCTGCTAGTGTATCTTTCCAGTCAACTTTGGCCTGCTCCTCCCTCATGGCCCCATAGTCCCCTTTATTCAACTGCAACACTGACACCTCCAATCTACCCTTTTCCCTCTCCAATTGTAGATGAAACCTGAACATGTTATGGTCACTGCCTCCTAATGGCTCATTTATCAAATGGCCCTTTATCAAATCCGGGTCATTACATAACACTAAATCCAGAATTGCCTTCTCCCTGGTAGGCTCCAATACCAGCTGTTCTAAGAATCCATCACGAAGGCACTCTACAAAGTCCCTTTCTTGGGGTCCAGCACCAACCTGATTTTTCCAGTCTACCTGCATGTTGAAATCTCCCATAACAACCACAGCATTACTTTTGCTACATGCCAATTTTAACTCCTGATTCAACTTGCGCCCTATGTCCAGGCTACTGTTTGGGGGCCTGGAGATTAGTCCCATTAGGGTCTTTTTACCCTCACAATTCCTTAGTTCTATCCATACTGACTCCACATCTCCTGTTTCAATGTCACCCCTTGTAAGGGACTGAATTTCATTCCTCACCAACAGGGCAACCCCACCCCCTCTGCCCTCCTGTCTGTCTTTTCGATAGGAGGTATACCCTTGGATATTCAGTTCCCCGCCCTGGCCCTCTTGCAGCCATGTCTCAGTAATTCCCACAACATCATACTTGCCAGTTTCTAACTGAGCCTCAAGCTCGTCCACTTTATTCCTTATACTTTGTGCATTCATATACAGCATTTTGACCTCCATATTCACTTCCCCCCTCGCACCGCTCGCAATTGGCCCTGACCTTACTCTGTTGTCCCTTCTTGAGCTTTCCTTCCCATTAATTCGAGAATCTTTTGTAATTTTTCCTGTAGTCACTTCCTCTTCAACTCCATCTTTATACTCCCAATTTATACTCCCCCCCCCCCCCCCCCCCACTATTTAGTTGAAACCCTAGATATTTTAAATTACAAATTGCGCGACAAATGACAACAAGCCATAATACACTAGTTTTCGTCCTTCTGCAAAAGCTTTCAACATATATAAACATTGATTTCTAATGGTCATCGCTAGCAGGTAGAGATGGTAGACTTTTGACACTTAACAGATGCTGCTTTATTAATGACCTGCTAAATAAATTGTATTCTAAGACACCACAAAATTAAATGCTGCTCATTCCCATAACTTAACTTGCAATCTGTTGGTTATGAATACCAGATACTCTGTTTTGCATTAAAATAAGAATCTCATTACTGCTCATTAGTGACTAGGAAATCTTTTTTAATTAATGTCACCGGATACAATCGGGTCATTCATATAGGAAAACAGTCCAAATATTTTATGATTATTGTTATTCTCGTCTAACTATCAGAGGTCCAATAACGTCAGGATAATGCCACTCACTCCTTACATTACAGGCAATGATCGGGGGAGTGCTGCAGAGCTAGAAAGAACATTTTAGATAGAATTCCTTCCATCATCTAAACAAGTAGCAAACCATCAGGAGGATGGTTGCTGTTCAGTGCTGCCGAAAATAAGTCAATTTACAATAATTATAATCAAAACACACTGCAGATCTGGAAATCTGAAATAGAAACTTTAAATTTTGGAAACATTTAACATGTCACCTGTAGTAAGAAAAACAGAGTTAACGTTTCAGGTTGAGGTCTCTCTGTTTAAGGGTTTGACCTGAACTATTAACTCTATCTCTTCCTGCAGACACTGCCTCACCGGCAGATTATTTCCAGTATTTTTCATTTAAAGTAATTGCTGCATGTTCTCTAAAGAGATGGTTAGACTTTCATAATTTTGCTGTTAATTGACTTTTTTCACTATGTAATGAAACAGGAATGCATATAAAATGTCCACAAAATATAATTTACTGTGTTCAAATAAAGGTTGACTTTTGGTGAAAAACATTATATCAAAACGCAACACTAGATTAATATGTATCAGTAGAAAGTTGTTTTTTACTGATCTCCTATTCAAAACAGTAATTGGCTTATTATTGTCAGGTATACCGAGACACAGTGAAAAATGCTGCCTTGTGCGCTATCCAAGCAAGAAGGGTCTCGATCCGAAACGTCGCCTATTCCTTTTCTCAAGAGATGCTGTCTGACCCACTGAGTTACTCCAGCTTTTTGTATCTATCTTCGGTTTAAACAAGCATCTGCAGTTCCTTCCTATATAAATCATACCATACATGAGTGCAACAGATAGTGCAAAAGAGAAATGAAACAGAGCGATGAATAGTGTTAAAGGGCTTTCTCATTGTGCGAACTGAAGCAAGACTTAACAAGATTTAACATCGTGGGAACCTTCTGCGATAGCAGTACGGCATTCGTGGACCACCGAGGACCTCCGTGGCGCTAACGGCAGGTAGTCGTGTGACTTGGTAAGGTCGGGAGAAAATTCAAACATTTTTGAATTTCTCCAAGAGTGTCTTGAGCAGCGTTGCAACATTGTATGGACGCAGATGCCAGTGCGATATCCGTGCGATATCCGTAATGACACTTGCGAATACCGTGGGAACTCCTGCGAACGGTAAACCCGGAAGCTTGACAGAAGGGACATAAGGTGAGTAAAAAAGGTGGTCTCAATATCGCCAATGGACCATGTGTCCATCGAGGACGTCCCACCTAATTGCATTGTTTGAGAATCTTTTTCACAGTAAGACTTGCAGAGATGCCTCTCAGAAAATCGCAAAGAAAGGGGTCAAAGAAAGTCGGAATTTTTTTTGCCATGCAGGTAAACGAGGAGGAAACTCAGCAAGAGAGACAGATGGAGAGGCAAGAGGAGATGCCAGAGATACCACTGCCTGTGGGCTCCTTGGAGCAGGGAGAGGGTGATCAGGGTGGATTTGAGATTGCCTCCCCAGTAGCTGTTGCCTCCACAATATTCTCAGCAGACGAGAACATAAAGGTTAGATGGCAGAAGGTAAAGCCATATAACGTCAACAGGGAACAAGAGGGGGAACTGGTGGAGTGGTACCAATGCAATGAGATTCTCTATGACAAATCCAGAGAGGATTATAGAAATAGGGAGAGAAAGCGCAACCTGCTGGAGACGAAGGCTGCTGAGTATCCCCGGTGCTCATGTGAGTAACTATAACAATATATTAGTTTATGTACAGGAGAACAATTTAATGTTATCCATGATTTTAAAACATACAATGCTACAGATGTAAAAGTGCTGTTTTTGCAGTCACCTTTAATGTATCTTATAAGTCTGTCTGTTCCCTGCAGCTGCAATGTAAAAGTAGTGGCAGACAGCTTTTACATCATTTGTGCCACGTGATCAATTACACTACAGTCCACGATGTTCATTCACGATTCGGGAAAGATCGGGAGACGGACAAGTCAGTCGCACAAATGACAGAATTGCCGTGTACCGTGGGAACTCTTTATCGTGGGAACACTTTATCGTGCGGAACTCGTGCTGGACCACGACCACTTCACTCGGGTGACATCTTGCTTCAGGTCTCGCCGTGAGATCTGGCCATTAGAGCTGCAGAGAAAATGAGATTATAAAAAGTGCAAAGCCTCAATGTTATAGGTTAGGAGTATGATCTGTACAAGAATCACCACTGGGGAAGGAGCAGCTTGTGAATCTGCTGCTTTGTGCCTTCATGGGCAGAAATCCCGGGGGGTGGGGGGGACAGGGGGACACGTCCCCTCCACGCTTTGAGAGGTGGGGGAGAAATCCCCCCCATGTTTTGTAATCCGGATTTTTAAATTTGGTGGAAAAAAAATCTATTAAAAATCACCGCTTTCCTGCGAGACAGTGGGGGTGGGACTGATGATCGAGAGCGCTGATTGGACGAGAGAGACGTCCGTCAGCAGGCAGTGAAGGGCGGGACATGATGATTCAGCGTGATGATTGGAGGAGGGAGGTGCCGGTCAGAGGCAGAAGTAGGGGGGTGGGACTGAGGATAGAGCGCGGTGATTGGAGGAGGGAGACGTCCTGGTGGGGCAAAGATCATAGAGCGGGGCTTGAATAGGCCCGTTCAAGGGACCTTTCATCGCACAGCGCGGCCGCGGGATCTTCCGTTGCCCCACGGTCAAATTGCTGCATCAAGGCGATCATAGGCTCCCGATGTTGAAGCCCCCCGCCAGGTGATGGAAGATCCGTGGCCGGTTTTAAGCTGCGCCGGGCAATGAAAGGCCCCGCGAACGGGCCGATTGAAGCCCCATGATTCGGGTGGGCGCAGCTGCTGTTGCTGGAGTTCGGAGTCGGTCACCAACCAGGTCAGTTCCCGATGTTACCTTCCAAAGGGCCCACGGCCGAAGCCTCCGAAGTCTCATGGCCACCAAGAAATTGTGTTCCCCCCCCCCCATGTTTTGATAGGCAACACCTCATGTTTCTGTATTAAATTCCATCAACCATTCCTCACCTTCTCAATCTACAATTTGCTCACTTCTCTATGATTTCTTGCACTCTTGAGCAGAGCAGATGCTATTCCAAACTATGATGCATCCCAATAGGATGCTTTCTGTAGAAATTGGAAAGAGACATCAGAGACGTCCCAAATTTTCTTACTCTTCTATGGAATTAAAAGCTATGGTGTGCTTTATTGGCTGTAGTGTCAATGTGATTGGACCAGGTCAATCTGTTGTAATATTAATGCCTAGGAATGTGAACATCTGGACCATCTCCACTTCAGCAGCATTGATGCAGATTTTGATATGTACTCCACCGTACTTCCTGAAATCAATGGCCAACACCTTTGTCTTGCTGACATTGCAGGGAGAGATTTTTGTTTTGACATCATAATATTTCTGTTTTCTAACCTGCTTCATTAAATAATGAAGACATTGATTGAAAGATACACCATGGCCCACTGAGTCCATACTGACCATCGACCAGCCATTCACACTAGTTCTATAGTATCTCAGTGTTCCATTCACTCCCTACACCCCAGGAGTGACAGAGGCCAATTAACATACAAACCCGCACTTCTTTGGGATGTGGGCAGAAACCGGAGCACCCAGAGGAAACCCACATGGTCACAGGGAGAACATGCAAACTCCACATAGACAGCACCCAAGATTAGGACCAAACCTAGTTCTTTGACTCTGTGAACCAATAGCTCCACCATTTGTGCCACAGTTAAAATCAATTTGACAAACACCATCATCATGAGAAAATAATTTGGAAATATGCTTTGTGTAGGAAGGAACTGCAGATGCTGATTTATACGAAAGATAGACACAAATTGCTGGAGCAACATAGCAGGTCAGGCAGCATCTCTGGAGAACAGGAACGGTGACGTTTTGGGTTGGAAACTTTCTTTAGTCTGAAGACCCAAAAGGTCACCTGTTCCTTTTCTCCAGATATGCTGCCTGACCCACTGAGTTGCCCCAGCACTCTTTGTCTATCTTTGGAGAAATACTTTATTGTTTTTCATATTTTTAAAAAAACAGATCAAAAACATTTAAAGTGTTACCTTCTTAATGCGGTTCTCCCTTATTTAGTAGGAAGAAAAAACAATATTTTTGTCGTGACTATAGTTTTTTTTAGGTAACATTTGTTTATTGAACTAGCAGCCGAAAATGTTTTAAAACTTGTTGTTTGAAACAGACGTCCTATTTTTCTCTTATCACACACTGGAATTATAAATGAAATTAGGTAAGATAAGCGAAAGCCAATTACAGCTCCGCTCAAAGACATTTCCAATTTTGTACTTGGCACACAGAGTGGTTGCGCATGGAGTTGTAAATAAACCACCCTTGCAGCATATGCTAAAAAGGAATTAACTACTCATGAAAACAATTGCTTCTAGTCCATCATATTCAGGCAGAAAATATGGCCTATGATATTTAATGGGAGTATTAACGTAGACTCTGTCCAATGAAAGTAGCGACATTTAATTGGTCTAATTTAATTTGTTCTGCTCATTTGTATTTGCCACGAATTAAGGTGCAAAACAAAGTTCAGCAAGGGATAGACAATAGCTCAGTCACTGCCAGGTAGATTAATGATGATGCACTTATCTCTCAATGGAGAGGAGATAATGAGTGGTTTTATAATCAAGCCAAGATGCATTTTCGCATGCCCGTGTGGGAAAAATCCATATCCTATTCCCCAGTACCACCAGCTTTATAACATTTTGAAATATATTATCAATGTAGTGTTGTGCTACATGTGCTAGATAATACATTAAGAATGTCAGAAAGGCTATCATTAACATAAATTTGAATGCAATATACCCTAAAAAGACCCAAAAGGTCATTCATTCCTTCTCTCCAGAGATGCTGCCTGACACGCTGAGTTACTCCAGCACTTTCTGTCTATCTTCAGTATAAACAAGCATCTGCATTTCCTTCCGACACAAAGTATTTTTCCAAATTGTTTTTTTCATGGGTGAGGTGCAAGAAGAATGGAGGATGGCTAATGTTGCACCTCGATTTGTGAAAAGTTGCAAGGAAAAGCCTGGGAGTCATCAACCATTCTATGGTGGCAAGTTACAGGAGAGTATACTGAAGTATAATATATATATGCATTTGGATTGACTGGGGCTGATTAGTTAGAGACAGCACATTTTGTACATGGGAGATTGTGTCTCATGAATCTGATGGAATTTTGTGAGGAGGTTGATGAGGGTAAAGCCATAGATGATATCTGTATGAGCCAGCAAGAAATTTGATAAGGTTCTGTATGGTAGGTTCTGGGAGATTCTAGGAGTTAAATCACATGGAATCCAGGGAGAGCTGACCGACTGGATAGCGAATTGGCTTCATGGCATAGGGTGATGGTGGAAGACTGGAGGCCTGTGACTAATGGCGTGCCTCAGGGCTCAGTGTTGGGCTCTTTGCTGTTTGTTGTTTGTATCAATGATTTGGATGAGAATGTACAAGGCATAATTAGTAAGTTTGCTGATGACACTAAAGTGGGTGGCATAGTGAAGTGGATAGTGAAGAAAATGATCTAACATTGAAGCAAGAAATTGATCAGTTGGTCAGAGGATTGGTTAATGGAGTTTAATACGGATCAGTGCGAGATATTGCATTTTGGGAAGTCAACCCAGGGCAGGGTGATCACAGTGAATAGCAGGGCTCTGGGGAGTGATGTTGAGCAGAGGGCTCTAGGAGTGCAGATACAGTACCTAGTTCCTTGAAAGTGGTGTCATGGGTAGATAGGATGGCAAAGAAGGCTTTTGGCACATTAGCCTTCATCAGTCAGAGTACTGAATATAGACGCTGGGTGGTTATGCTACAGTTGTGCAAGTGAGGCCAAATTTAGAGTATTGTGTTCAGTTTTGGTCACCCTGTAATAGGAAAGGTGTTATTAAGCGGGAAAGGGTACAGAGAAGATTCATAGTATGAGGATGTCGCCGTGACTTGAGAGCCTGAGCTATAGGGAGAGGTTGAGCAGGCTAGGACTTTACTCCTTGGAGGGCAGGAGGATGAATTGTGATATTACAGGGGTGTATATTATCATGAGGGGATTATATAGTTTAAATGTGTAGTCTTTTACCCAGAGTAGGGGAATGAAGAATCAGAGGACATCATTTATAGTGTGGGGGGAAAGATTTATTAGGAACCACCTGAGAGGTACCTTTTTGACACAAAGGTGGATGTATGGCACAAGCAGCCAAAGGAGATAGTTGAGGCAGGTATTATCAGAACATTTAAAAGACATTTGGACATGTACTCTGTACATGGATAGGATAGGTTTAGAAGGATGTAGGCCAAATGCAGGCAGGTGAAACGTGTAGATGGGGCCTGTCGGTCTGTGGGCAAGCTGGGCAGAAGAGCCTGTTTCCATGCTGTATGAATCTATGACATTAGAGACAATTTTTTCAGAGACCAATTAATTTGAAACAATACACGCTTATATTGTTGAAGTGTTCACAATAATACTTCCTCTAGCAATAGGAATTTGCTGGCTCTGGTTCCGATGTACAAGTGCATGGTTTACAACATCAAACTAACTTCTTAGACAAAAGCATAATTTAACATAGAATTGCATTACAATTGCCTTTACATTATTTGTTGCTGATTATCTAATTTTTTCTGGCTGCATAGTTTACAAAAAAATAATTCTGGCGAAACGTACAGGAGTCTGTAAAGAATCAGATTCATCTTGCACTTCTCACACAAATGTTTGGACAGATTGTTCCTTTCCTATATCTGTTTTCTTTATATCTGTCAGAAATTTAAGGATTAATTGCAGAAAGACAGTCTACTCCAAAACAGTTATGACCACAGACCGCAAATTGCATTTGGCATTGAACCTTAATCACCCCACTTGTGAACCCGTCAACTATAGCACATCATCCAATGCACTGCTGTGGTCAGAGCCCTACCATCCAATTTTCAGCAAAATTATGATGTAAATTCACCACAGGAGGATTGGGGAACAAAATGGTCTAAATTATGGTTTTACTTTGCCAATTTTCCATTGTTGGAAATCTCAGATCGTATTATCAACTCCCCTCTCAATATCAGCATATTACATTCATCTTACACTGGAACCGTGCTGAGTTGTACATGCATAGTAGATGGAAGAGATGACAGATAATTATAGACTTCAATGTTAATATTCTGTAAAAGTTAAATACATTCCCTTACAGGGAAAATACATAGCCGATCAACAAACCAATTGATGCTACTGTCTGTTTTTTTTGTTGCACCTCCTCCCCAAGAGAAATCAAATGAGATGTTGTAAAATTAGCTACTGGTTTGCCAATGTGCAGTCTTCACATGTAGAGACTGCAGCCAGAGCCAAAATAAAGGAGCGTATCAAGGATTTAGAACTCTTCAGAACTAGACTGGGAATTGAAAGGATGTGTCTGGTATCAGGGAACTGTGAGGGGGTGGCGAAACAGATGCCCAGAAAAAGGACACATTTAAGCCCTGTATTTAATGTGCAGATTTCACACAATCATCATGAATGAACCTTTTACAATGTTTACACGGACTTGCTGTTGAAATCCCATCTAAGGTTTAAGGCACAATTGGCTCTACCATGTGTGCCATCTCTCGACCCTTATTTACATAGTTGAACACATGACAGAAAATGAGTTCAAAAGTCCTTACCCATTACCTTAGTTTATCACTAAATGCTGGAATAACTCAGCGGAACAGGCAGTATATTCTGTCATTTGGGTCTGCATGTGTCTATCTTTGGTGTAAAGTGGCATCTGGAGTTCCTTTCTACTCCCCCCCTTTACGTATCTTCACTTCTAGCCTTTGTCACTTTGTGCTGCCTGCGCTGGTGGGGACTCGGAGGGAGTGCCGTGAGTGCAGTAATCTCGGTGTTTGCGGGGACATCGCGCCATGAGAACATCCTGGAGTCTGGTGCGAGTGTGGATAGCTTCCTGACTGTTCGGGGGGACAGGGACTGCACAGAGTGTGACAGGGGTTGGTACAACTCTGGTAACATCACGGTGAAGGAGCGTGCGTGTGACCCGAGCATTGAACTGATGGCTGTGGGTCTCCTCTTATGCCGTGTGCCCCAGGAATTCTCACACACCCTAGTGGTGGCTGTTTATGTTTAATCTTTATGTAGTTTTATATCTTGTTGTTTTTTTGGTATAACTGTATGGTAAATCAAATTTCACTGTACCTCGGTACACGTGACAGTAAAGGACCATTGAACCATTGATATCTTCGCCATCTGCCCCCACCTTAATCCCCTATGATTTGCCAGGCTTCGCCTCACCGCTCCCTCTCATTTCCAACTTTCTCCCCCCTCTCCCCACCCTATTAGTCTGAAAAAGGTTCCCAATCCGAGACATCGTCTGTCCATTCCCTCCACAGAAGCTGCCTGGCCCATTGAATTACACCAGAAATTTGCTTTTTGCTCAGCCAACTTCTGCAGTTTCTTGTGTCTCCCAAATGTCTCATTGGCCACAGAGAAAACTAATGTTGTTGAACATCAGTACATTTTAAATGACAATATACTCTTCCCAAATACTCTGTGCAACATAAGCATCACCAATCAATAACTCTATAGCTGATATCTCTTCTCATTTGCAATCAACCTGGAGAGTACATTATAGGCTTAGTTAAAACATGATTTTTGAATAAAGAATAGAATGGCCAAAGAAACTGTGATGTACATAATGCTTTACTTTACAAGTTCAATTAAAATTCTTCAGTTGTACTTGACCAAGTTATTTGTTTTAGTTAAATTATTTTAAAGTCATTTCAATGACAGCATACATGTTTTTAATTTGCCTGATATGATTGAAAATTGGGTCTGAACCTAATATAATGTTCTGTTTAGCAAACGGGCACAGGGACCGCTTCTCCTGGGCAAATTGGTGGAAAGATAATTTTGACTGTATGCAGGAATCGAAACAAAACCAAGCCATACCGGTAACAGTATCAAAGTTTTTTAGCTCATTAGGTAGATAGACATTAGTTCTAATAGATGAAACAATTTTTAATCCAGACCACCGTTATTAACATGAAGCACTCCTCAATCAGGTAAAGAACAATTTGAAGATTCTATTACCTCTCTCTCTGACTACAAATTCAGACGAACATTGAAAGCTTTGAAGACTGCTTGATCCTGACCCCTATAAAGCTATTGGGACTAGAAATGCAAATATGTACCAAATTTTGTGTAAAAAATAAAGATCTATGAATAAACCCCACAAAAATATACAGTCACACCAGGACAAACATTAACCCAAAATAGAACTGTAATGTTGTTTCTTTCTTAAATGTGTTATTACTTAGATGGACACACAACTCATGCATTTTCATCAATTTGCACGTTGGCAATTGCATTCCAGAAGGCAGACATCATCACAAGGGCTTGACATGGTCAAATAACTGAGACAGTGACATTATTGGAGCTGACGTATCTTTATTCCACTTCACTGTTTCTTCAAATGGCTAATGGAGCATGTTGGATGTACGGAAATTATTAAAAACTAAAGTTTATATCATTTTTGTCTTGATCTTACAATTCAATTGAGATAAATTTTGCATGAAACCATTGCAAAGGCTTGTCTCAATATCTGAATTTAAAAATGCATTCCATATTTTTTTTTATGTTTATTCGATTTCTATCATTATTACTGCAACAACGTTTTAGAAGGTCGTATAAACAAGTATTTTTAATGGTTTTGTATTTATTAAGGGTATTAATGGAATATTGCGTGGGAATATAAATGAATCAAACTGATAAGAACAAAGTGTTACATAATATAATATGACAGCCAAAAATCTACGACAATAAATTTGACTCATTAGTTTAGTTTAGTTTAGTTTAGTTTAGAGATACAGACCGGAAACAGGCCCATCAGCCCACCGGGTCTGGGCCGACCAGCGATCCCGGCATTAATACTATCCTACACACATGAGGGACAATTTACATTTATACCAAGCCAGTTTACCTGCATACCTGTACATCTTTGGAGTGTGGGAGGAAGCCGAAGATCTTGGAGAAAACCCACGCAAGTCATGGGGAGAACGTACAAACTCCGCACAGACACCACCCGTAGTCGGGATCGAACCCGGCGCTGCAAGCACTGTAAGGCAGCAACTCTACCGCTGCGCCACCGTGCTTGCCCTATTAGTATCCATTAGCCTCCATATTAGTATTCGATTATTATCCATATTCTATGTGGTCTCTGAACTTCAAAATAATGTCCCAGGGGGCTAATATCACATTGGGTTCTAAATTTGTCAGAATAAGAGCATGCGACTAGTATTCATTAAAAGTATGCAGTGCAAGTAGATCAATGTGAACACAAAGTGCTGGAGTACCTCAGCAGGTCAGGCTGCATTTCTGGAGAACATGGATAGGCGACATCTCAAGACACAACCCAAAACATCATCGATCCATGTTCTCCAGAGATGCAGCCTGACCTGCTCAGTTACTTTGTGTCCATTTGTGTATTAACCAGTATCTGCATTTCTTTGTTTCTACATAAATCAATGTGGGTTTTCTGAGACCACTGACAGTGCATGCTCTTGTATTGAGCTGCTGAAGTTCCTGCCCCAGTGTATTTAAAAAGAATTATCATCCAATAAATAAGTTACTCATTGATTTCTTCCAGCTGCTAAAACAATTTTTAAGGCACGTGGGTGCTTTCTATGGCTTTTTATTGTTACAAGTGTCTAGGGAATGGAATCACGGGTGATGTTTGAATATTTGCTGACATCGAGCTTCTACACAAACTCATTCTCGTGCACGGGAGCTTTAATAAGATTTCCCCTTGAATACAATTTGGGAGATTAATTGGAAAATGCAGAGTGATACAAACTGTCAGGGGAGAAATTAGGCCTTGAGAAATAAGATATAGGGTTCCTATGAATCCTAATGTGAATGTTCAAGAAGCTTATCTCCTACTTGAACTTTGTCAAGGAAACACATGTGTGGGAGTTCTGCACGTTAATGACACACTTACTGAAATTTTCCACAATCTGGTTATAATTTCTCCCAAGCAAGGAACATGTTGTCAATGGCTGTCAAAATGTCAGTGACAATTAATTTTTTATGAGTTTAGCTTAATTATCGAGGAAGGCGGAGATATTGGTGATGTGGTGCAGTTTACCATCCAATACTGCTGTGAGGGAGGTCCCTGGGAATCTTGAAGGAGAAATTGCTAAAACGATTTTCTTGCAAGAGACCAATAGGCGTGAAATCAGGCAGAACTACTGGGACTGCAAGTTTCTCATTGTGTCTGCTGCCACTGAATATGTGAATTCCATTTTGAGACTCTGCTTGCTATTTCTGTCTGGACTTAGAAATGATAGAGATTCATATCCAGCTGATCTGAGGTAATAAATCACAGAAGCTAATGTTCAATTTTCTGGAAACAGTAGATGTTCCCTTGATGTGGACCAGATCTCTTTGTCACCTGAATTTGAGCCATCAAATCATTGGACACTGCAAAGTGGTCTATCTGTTGACAACAGTGGAAAAGGAAAAAGCTACTCACTTATGCCATTCATACTTCATAAATCAGAAGTAAGCACATTAATAGGGAGGCGATAAGCGAGAAGAAACATCATATAAGAAAATACCAACATGTTATGATGCTTTCTAACAAATAGGGGGGTACAGTGGTAGAGTTGCTGCCTTGCAGCGCCAGAGACCCAGGTTTGATCCTGACCAAGGGTGCTGTCTGTATGGAGTTTCTATGGTCTCCCCGTGGGTTTTCTCCAGGTGCTAAAGTTTCCTCTCATACTCCAAAGACATACAGGTTTGTATGTTAATTGGCATCAGTAAAATTGTAAATTGTTCCTAGTGTGTAAGATAGTGCTTGTGTACCGGGTGATCACTGGTCTGTGTGTATTCGGTGGGCTGAACTGCCTGTTTCCACACAGTAGCTCTAAAGTCTAAAAGTCACATTGTGGAAATCGTTGTCCCACTATTTGTTAATGTTCAGTCCTCCTGGGGTGTTATAGACTTCCAGGAGTCTAGTAATCCTCTGGAAATGTCCTACTTCCTTCAGTTGTGCCCCACCCAGTTCTGAAATCGAGAAGGACATGCATCAGTGATGGTTGTGTAATCCATTTGTGTGGTTTGGCTGTCATGGTGACTAGCTGGCAGTGCTTGCAAACCACAAGTTGTGGGTGTGAGGCTTGCAAAAGAGCACAGAGATCGAGGGTGTGGCGGAACATGTCAATGTTAGGAAAGAGCCCTGACTGAAAGATTGTTCATACATGAATAAAGGTTTGTAGTGTATTGAACAGGATCAGTGGCACGTGACACACCTGGTCTGGACGTGTCAGGGATGCTTCCATTTGTAAGGTCCTAAAAACCCGGAACACATTATTCCCCAGATTCTGCCCTCTTCACTATGATCAAAACTACTTCAGTTCAGTTTAGTTTATTGTCACGTGTACCGTTTTTGTTGCATGCAAACCAGTCAGCAGAAAGACAATAAATGAGTCATTTGAATAACAATTCCAGTATGTTGCAACACACTTCTTCTTTAAGCTGTGTAGACTAGCTTTAAGTGGTGACACAAAAGGAGTTGAGTATAGGAGCAGGGAGATTCTACTGCAGTTGTACAGGGTCTTGGGGACCACACCTGGAGTATTGCGTACAGTTTTGGTCTCCATATCTGAGGAAAGACATTCTTGCCATAGAGGGAGTACAGAGAAGGTTCACCAGACTGATTCCTGGGATGTCAGGACTTTCATATGAAGAAAGACTGGATAGATTTGGCTTGTACTCGCTAGAATTTAGAAGATTGAGGGGGATCTTATAGAAACTTACAGAATTCTTAAGGGGTTGGACAGGCTAGATGCAGGAAGATTGTTCCCGATGTTGGGGAAGTCCAGAACAAGAGGTCACAGTTTAAGGATAAGGGGGAAATATTTTAGGACCGAGATGAGAAAAACATTTTTCACACAGAGAGTGGTGAATCTCTGGAATTCTCTGCCACAGAAGGTAGTTGAGGCCAGTTCATTGGCTATATTTAAGAGGGAGTTAGATGTGGCCCTTGTGGCTAAAGGGATCAGGGGGTATGGAGAGAAGGCAGGTACAGGATACTGAGTTGGATGATCAGCCATGATCATATTGAATGGCGGTGCAGGCTCGAAGGGCCGAATGGCCTACTCCTGCACCTATTTTCTATGTTTCTATGACACTATCTTTAATTAGAGCTGGCCACTCATAATACTACCTCCTGCTTAAACAATCAACAGTAAAATGGCTGGATGCCGAAATAAGATGGGTCCAGGGTTGATGTGCTACTCAAAACCAACAAGCATGGATTGATTGTTCAAGAAGGAACTGCAGATGCTGGAAGATCGAAGGTACACAAAATTGCTGGAGAAACTCAGCGGGTGCAGCAGTATCTATGGAGCCAAGGAAATAGGCGACGTTTCGGGCCGAAACCCTTCTTCAGACTGATGGGGGATGGGGGGGAGAAGGAAGGAAAAGGGGTGGAGGAGGAGCCCGAGGGCGGGCGGATGGGAGGGTGGGAGGAGACAGCTAGAGGGTTGAGGAAGGGGAGGAGACAGCAAGGACTAGCAAAATTGGGAGAATTCAATGTTAATGCCATCCGGACGCAAGGTCCCCAGACGGAATATGAGGTGCTGTTCCTCCAATTTCCGCTGTTGCTCACTCTGGCAATGGAGGAGACCCAGGACAGAGAGGTCGGATTGGGAATGGGAGGGGGAGTTGAAGTGCTGAGCCACCGGGAGGTCAGGTTGGTTATTGCGGACTGAGCGGAGGTGTTCGGCGAAACGATCGCCCAACCTCCGCTTAGTCTCCCCGATGTAAATCAGCTGACATCTAGAGCAGCGGATGCAGTAGATGAGGTTGGAGGAGATACAGGTGAACCTTTGTCGCACCTGGAATGACTGCTTGGGTCCTTGAATGGAGTCGAGGGGGGAGGTGAAGGGACAGGTGTTGTATTTCTTGCGGTTGCAACGGAAAGTGCCCGGGGAGGAGGTGGTGCGGGAGGGAAGGGAAGAATTGACGAGTGAGTTGCGGAGGGAGCGGTCTTTGCGGAAGGCAGACATGGGGGGAGATGGGAAGATGTGGCGAGTGGTGGGGTCACGTAGGAGGTTGCGGAAATGGCGGAGGATTATGTGTTTTATTTGCCGGCTGGTGGGGTGAAAGGTGAGGACCAGAGGGACTCTGCCCTTGTTGCGAGTGCGGGGATGGGGAGAGAGAGCAGTGTTACGGGGTATGGATGAGACCCTGGTGTGAGCTTCATCTATGGTGGCGGAGGGGAATCCCCGTTACCTGAAGAACGAGGACATTTACGATGCCCTGGTATGGAATGTCTCATCCTGGGAACAGATGCGGCTTGGGCGGAGGAATTGGGAGTAGGGGATGGAGTCTTTACAGGGGGCAGGGTGGGAAGACGTGTAGTCCAGATAGCCATGGGAGTCAGTGGGTTTGTAATGTATGTCGGTCAGGAGTCTGTCCCCTGTGATGGAGATGGTGAGGTCAAGGAATGGTAGGGAAGTGTCGGAAATGGTCCAGGTGTATTGGAGTGCCGGATGGAAGTTGGTGGTGAAGTGGATGAAGTCAGTCAGTTGTGTGTAGGTGCAGGAGGTGGCCCCAAAGCAGTCGTCAATGTAACGGAGGTAGAGGTCGGGGATGGGGCCCTGGTACGTCGCGAACAAGGATTGTTCAACTTACCCGACAAAGAGGCAGGCGTAGCTGGGGCCCATGCGTGTGCCCATAGCTACGCCTTGTGTTTGGAGGAAATGGGAGGAGTCAAATGTAAAGTTGTTGAGGGTGAGGACCAACTCCGCTAAGCGGAGGAGAGTGTCAGTGGCTGGGTATAGGTTGCTCCTCTGGTCGAGGAAGACCCGGAGGGCTCCGAGGCCATCCTGGTGGGGGATGGAGGTGTAGAGTGACCAGCATGGATTGATTGTTTATTGTGATCTCAAAGCTCATTATAGTAACAATCAATTAACTTTGAGAGTCAACACCAAATGCTGATTGAGTCTGCGGGGCAGTTGAGGCCACTGGCCACTGTGTGTCACTGTGCCAAAGCATTACAATATTGATTAAATGGTCATCTGATTTTGGTAAATATTGGAGGCCCGTGATTTTAGTTTTAAATTAAATGTATAATCATTTGGCTTCAATCTTCCAGCTTTGCCGAAATCACATCCCTCAATGGTCCTGAAAGAGACTTCAATAGTTCATCCATTCAATCCTGGCAGCTCTTGGGATCCACTGAGACAATTTGGAATAGAAACATAGAAACATAGAAATTAGGTGCAGGAGTAGGCCATTCGGCCCTTCGAGCCTGCACCGCCATTCAATATGATCCAACTCAGTATCCTGTACCTGCCTTCTCTCCATACCCTCTGATCCCCTTAGCCACAAGGGTCACATCTAACTCCCTCTTAAATATAGCCAATTAACTGGCCTCGACTACCCTCTGTGGCAGAGAGTTCCAGAGATTCACCACTCTCTGTGTGAAAAAAGTTCTTCTCATCTCAGTTTTAAAGGATTTCCCCCTTATCCTTAAGCTGTGACCCCTTGTCCTGGACTTCCCCAACATCGGGAGCAATCTTCCTGCATCTAGCCTGTCCAACCCCTTAAGAATTTTATAAGTTTCTATAAGATCCCCTCTCAATCTCCTAAATTCTAGAGAGTATAAACCAAGTCTATCCAGTCTTTCTTCATAAGACAGTCCTGACATCCCAGGAATCAGTCTGGTGAACCTTCTCTGCACTCCCTCTATGGCAATAATGTCCTTCCTCAGATTTGGAGACCAAAACTGTACGCAATACTCCAGGTGTGGTCTCACCAAGACCCTGTACGACTGCACTAGAACCTCCCTGCTCCTATACTCAAATCCTTTTGCCAAGAAAGCTAACATACCATTTGCTTTCTTCACTGCCTGCTGCACCTGCATGCCTACTTTCAATGACTGGTGTACCATGACACCCAGGTCTCGCTGCATCTCCCCTTTTCCTAGTCGGCCACCATTTACATAATAGTCTGCTTTCCTGTTTTTGCCACCAAAATGGATAACCTCACATTTATCCACATTATACTGCATCTGCCAAACATTTGCCCACTCACCCAGCCTATCCAAGTCACCTTGCAGTCTCCTAGCATCCTCCTCACAGCTAACACTGCCCCCCAGTTTAGTGTCATCCGCAAACTTGGAGATATTGCCTTCAATTCCCTCATCCAGATCATTAATATATATTGTAAATAGCTGGGGTCCCAGCACTGAGCCTTGCGGTACCCCACTAGTCACTGCCTGCCATTGTGAAAAGGACCCGTTTACTCCTACTCTTTGCATCCTGTTTGCCAGCCAGTTCTCTATCCACATCAATACTGAACCCCCAATGTCGTGTGCTTTAAGTTTGTATACTAATCTCTTATGTGGGACCTTGTCGAAAGCCTTCTGGAAGTCCAGATACACCACATCCACTGGTTCTCCCCTATCCACGCTACAGGTGCACAACCTTTTATCCGAAGATCCAAATAACGAAAACCTCCGAATAGCGGACATTTTTTCGGTCCTTGAAGAAAGGTCCTTGAAAACGTTCACCGAGGGCGGCCCGCAGAGGTGACAGCGGAACCTCCGGTCGGTCCTCCAACAAAGGGGAACTAAATCCCCATTCATAAAAGAGAAGGTGAGAGTATATTGGGTGAGTGTATATTGCGCGGGAGGGTAGGAATCATTGTAAATCATTGCTTAAATGTTAGTCAGTTAGTTTGGTGGGCTTTTGGGGGGAACTTTAATTCTTCGTCCTCTACCTGGTCGGAGAAGCGGGGAGCGGGCATTGCCTTACCGGGTCGCCGTGCAGTAAGCTCCGGACCGCTGTGCCGCGGCTCCCAACATCGTGGAGCTGGGGCTGTGGCCGGCTGCGCTGGATTTGGATTTGTAGCGCCGCGCAGCCAGGGGTAGAGTTCGCCGTGTTCGGAGCTACAACCGGCGCCGCCCGTGGCCGGCCCACCGCAGTCTCCACGATGTTGGGAGTCGGCGGCCCACAGCCGTCCGGGCTGCGGTGGTCCAGCCACGGGCGGTGCCGGTTGTAGCTCCGACCACGGCGAACTCTACCCCTGGCTGCGCGGCGCTACAAATCCAAATCCAGCGCGGCCGGACACCCGCAGCTCCAGCTCTGTGATGTGGGAGCCGCGGCACAGTACTGCACGGCGACCCGGAAAGGCATTGCCCGCTCCCCGCCTCTCTGACCAGGCAGGGGACTAAGAATTAAAGTTCCCCCCTTCACCCCCACCACATAAAATCCCTCCAAACTAACTGACTAACATTTAAGCAATGATTTACAATGATTCCGCGGTCTCCGGGGAGGAGGCAGCCGCTCCAGACTTTCCAAGCGGCCAGCGCTACCTACCTAATCTAAGCTAAAAATCTTCCATTCCGAAACCCGAAAATGTCCGATATCCGAAATGTGTCTGGTCCCAAGGCTTTCGGATAAAAGGTTGTGCACCTGTACTAGTTACATCCTCGAAAAATTCTATAAGATTCATCAGACATGATTTACCTTTTGTAAATCCATGCTGACTTTGTGCAATGATTTCACCACTTTCCAAATGTACTGCTATCCCATCTTTAATAACTGACTCTAGCAGTTTCCCCACTACCGATGTTAGACTAACTGGTCTGTAATTCCCCGTTTTCTCTCTCCCTCCCTTCTTAAAAAGTGGGGTTACGTTTGCTACCCGCCAATCCTCAGGAACTACTCCAGAATCTAATGAGTTTTGAAAGATTATTACTAATGCATCCACTATTTCTGGAGCTACTTCCTTAAGTACTCTGGGATGCAGCCTATCTGGCCCTGGGGATTTATCGGACTTTAATCCATTCAATTTACCCAACACCACTTCCCGGCTAACCTGGATTTCACTCAATTCCTCCAACTCCTTTGACCCGCGGTCCCCTGCTATTTCCGGCAGATTATTTATGTCTTCCTTAGTGAAGACGGAACCAAAGTAGTTATTCAATTGGTCCGCCATATCCTTGTTCCCCATGATCAACTCACCTGTTTCTGACTGCAAGGGACCTACATTTGTTTTAACTAATCTCTTTCTTTTCACATATCTATAAAAACTTTTGCAGTCAGTTTTTATGTTCCCTGACAGTTTTCTTTCATAATCTATTTTCCCTTTCCTAATTAAGCCCTTTGTCCTCCTCTGCTGGTCTCTGAATTTCTCCCAGTCCTCCGGTATGCTGCTTTTTCTGGCTAATTTGTACGCATCATCCTTCGCTTTGATACTATCCCTGATTTCCCTTGTTATCCACGGATGTACTACCTTCCCTGATTTATTCTTTTGCCAAACTGGGATGAACAATTTTTGTAGTTCTTCCATGCAGTCTTTAAATGTCTTCCATTGCATATCCACCGTCAACCCTTTTAGAATTAATTGCCAGTCAATCTTGGCCAATTCACGTCTCATACCCTCAAAGTTACCTTTCTTTAAGTTCAGAACCATTGTTTCTGAATTAACAATGTCACTCTCCATCCTAATGAAGAACTCAACCATATTATGGTCACTCTTGCCCAAGGGGGCACGTACAACAAGACTGCTAACTAACCCTTCCTCATTACTCAATACCCAGTCTAAAATAGCCTGCTCTCTCGTTGGTTCCTCTACATGTTGATTTAGATAACTATCACGCATACATTCCAAGAAATAATCTTCCTCAGCACCCCTGCCAATTTGATTCACCCAATCTATATGTAGATTGAAGTCACCCATTATAACGGTTTTGCCTTTGTCGCACGCATTTCTAATTTCCTGTTTGATACCATCTCCAACTTCACTACTACTGTTAGGTTGCCTGTACACAACACCCACCAGCGTTTTCTGCCCCTTAGTGTTTCGCAGCTCTACCCATACCGATTCCACATCCTCCAAACTAATGTCCTTCCTTTCCATTGCGTTAATCTCCTCTCTAACCAGCAACGCTACCCCACCTCCTTTTCCTTTCTCTCTATCCCTCCTGAATATTGAATATCCCTGGATGTTCAGCTCCCAGCCTTGGTCACCCTGGAGCCATGTCTCCGTGATCCCAACTATATTATAGTAATTAATAGCTATCTGCACATTCAACTCATCCACCTTATTACGAATGCTCCTTGCATTGAGACACAAAGCCTTCAGGCTTGTTTTTACAACACTCTTACCCCTTATACAATGATGTTGAAAAGTGGCCATTTTTGATTTTTGCCCTGGTTTTGTCTGCCTGCCACTTTTACTTTTCACCTTGCTACCTATTGCTTCTACCCTCATTTTACACCCCTCTGTCTCTACGCTCACACATTTAAGAAACCCTTTCCCTTTAACTCCATCCTCCACTATCCCATTCGACACCCCACCCCCCTTATTCAGTTTAAAACCACCCGTGTAGCAGTGGCAAACCTGCCTGCCAGAATGCTGGTCCCACACCTGTTAAGATGCAATCCGTCCCTTTTGTACAGTTCCCCCTTACCCCAAAACAGATCCCAGTGATCTAAGAATCTAAATCCCTGCCCCGTGCACCAGTTCCTCAGCCACACGTTCAGGTCCCGTATCTCCCTGTTCCTGCTCTCGCCAGCATGAGGAACTGGAAGCACACCGGAGATAACAACCCTGGAGGTCCTGCTTTTCAGCATTTTTCCGAGCTCTCTAAAGTCACGCTGCAGAATATTCATCCCCTTCTTTCCGACATCGTTTGTGCCGACATGCACTACCACTTCCGGATGTTCACCTTCGCCCTTGAGGATTTTCTGCACTCTGTTCGTGACATCCTGGATCCTGGCACCAGGAAAGCAGCACACCATCCTCGCATCCCGTCTGTTGCCGCAGAAACCCCTGTCCGTACCTCTCACAATGGAGTCTCCCACTACAATGGCGTTGCCTGCCTTAGGCCTTTTTGGTTTTGGCTCAACAGCCCTATTCGCATCACAAGCCAGTCTGCCGCCCAGTGTAAACACCTCTTCTGTCCCGACAGCTTCTAAGTGGGTGAACCTGTTCACAAGAGGTACAACACCCGGGGACGTTGGCATTCCATGCTTCCCTCCCATTCTCACTGTCTCCCACCTTCTCTCTTCCAGTACCTTAGGTGTAACAATCGTACTGTAGGACATGTCGAGGAACGACTCCGTTTCTCGGACGAACCGGAGGTCATCCACTTGCTTCTCAAGTTCCCCAACACGGCCCTTCAGGAGCTCTACCTGGATGCACTTCTCGCATTTGTAGCAGCCAGAGGCACCAGCGGTGTCCTTGACCTCCCACATACTGCAAGCGTTGCACTGAATCAGCTTGCCTGACATCTTCTTTCGCCTCTACCTCTCAAGCGTATTGCGTGGTCTCCTCAGCCTCCTCGCCGAAGACTCTCGAGCCAAAGACTCACACTTTTCTCACAGGGCACTTCCCTCACACTGCCGCTCGCTAAGAGCCGTCTTGCTTAAATTGACTGATAAATAGCCTGATTTACCAATTTACAAACCAAATTCCTCAGTATTCAACTGTTTTCCCGGCACTGACTCACTTCTCTCCTCCCACTTGGGCTAGAGCCAATCAGTCGTATCTCTTTCTTATCTCCTGCTGCTGTGGCTCCCAAAACTACAGCAGTTCTGAGTAAAGTCTGCCTGTCCTTGGCCTCTACTTTAACTGTCTATGCATGTCACATCGTGAATAATACTGAAGAAGGGTCTTGACCCAAAATATAATCTATACCTTTTCTCCAGAGATGCTGCCTGACCCACTGAGTTACTCCAGCACTCTGTGAAACGTCGCCTATTCATATTCTCCGCAGATGCTGCCTGACCCACTGAGTTACTCCAGCACTTTGTGTCTATTTTCCCTTCACCCATCTGCCCAAGTCCACTCTCCCCCCTCCTTTCCTATGTTCCTTTCCACCCATAAACCTTTCTCTGCCTTTACATTTCACTCCTCTTTCAAATCTGCTCTACTTATCTACATGCATTTTTCTTCTTAGCTTTTTAGTCATAGAATGATGCAGTGTGGAAACAGGCCCTTCAGCCCAACTTGCTCACACCGACCAACATGTCCCATGTAAACTAGTCCCACTCACACGCGTTTGGCCCATATCCATCTAAATCTGTCCTATCCATGTACATGTCCAAATATCTCTTAAACAGTAGTATTGTCCCAGCCTTAACTACCTCCTCTGGCAGCTTCCATACACCCAGCACCCTTTGTGTGAAAAAGCTACCTCAGATTCCTGATAATTTCTGAAATATTGGTCATAAATTTGATGCAAAAATGCTCCAAAATAAGGCTCATAATGCATCAGAGAGCATCTAAAACCCCTGAGCTTCCAGGGCCCTTAAGCGGCCCTGGACCCGGGCATCGAGGGACTTCACGCTTCACTCTCGTGATGTGCGCAGCGAGCACATTATATCACATTAAATTTTTTGTAATCCTGTCATGCCACCCCCTTTTTTGAAAAGCTTGGTACAGGCCTGTTAATAGGTTCATGATGATTTTTTTGTGGATCAATGCTGTTAACTAGGAACACAAATCTGATTCTTACTTAATGCAG
This sequence comes from Amblyraja radiata, assembly GCF_010909765.2. NCBI lineage: Eukaryota > Metazoa > Chordata > Chondrichthyes > Rajiformes > Rajidae > Amblyraja > Amblyraja radiata. The sequence goes on from NC_045966.1 coordinate 26,392,925, forward strand.
CACAGAAGGAGGTCACAAAGGAGACACAAGAAATTCCAGGTGAAATTTCTAAAATCATGAGCAGAACTTAAATTGCAAGAGGAACTCAGCGAGTACCATCGCATGGCGGAGAGCAGAGTGCACAGAGAAAGAACTGTTGTAAAAAGCAATGGATGGAGGGGAGATATCTTAGATCCTGGTTCAGCCTGAACTGAGATGACTTAAAATGGTGTTGGAAGCCACATGGAACATGGTGGTGGTGAATGCATGTATTGAGGAAAAGGAGATCAGTGGCCCAATGGGTTGATGTGGCTCCCAGAAGAGCAATCCTATCAGTCCAGTTCCCCTTCTCATGTTCCTCTAGACCGACACTTCATTCTCTTACACCTGTCAGCTTCAAACCCAAGTCTCTGGCCCTGTGAGACAGCAACACTAAGTGTTGCACTATCATGCCTGTCATCAATGCCAAGTGAGTTAGGTGATTTTAAGCAAAATTAGTAGTGAGAATAATGCTGAGGATCAAGGCCAATTGATCAGAGTTCTTATTCTTGATTACCACCTACCAAACCCTGCTGGAAATGGATTGTAGAGGAAGACATCACGTTTCAAGATGTTGACGTCCCTCCTATGAAATGCTACAATAGTTAATCAAGTAATTGAAGAGTTGATCATGATTTATACATAGACAACCATCCTGTTTCACTCATATCCTTCAAAGCATGAAGTGAGCAACAGTGACAAGGTACTAGTGGAATCACAGCCCAACATTAAACGTGAATCATCGGGAGAAGGAAAGATGACAAAACTAAGACAAACAAGTTGGGCAAAGCTGTGTTCAAACTTTCAAACTGCCAATGTGAATTTGAGCATGCTCTCTGTATATATAGAACAGGGACAGATCATATTAAACAAGCACAAAGAAAGTTTGTGACATTATATGAATAGAATTTCATCCTCCATTGCATACACAAAATGAACAATACAGTGCCAGCTGCATCCTGTACTCTGCTGTTAAAATGTGGCCCTGTTGTGAACCTGTATTATAGAAACAGAGTGCAAACTACAGCCACCACTGTGGCCAAGGACTAATTTCAACCCACCATGGCCTATAATTTAGATCTAAGAATAATGATGATGGTTTCAGTTCCTGCTCATTTTAAAAGACTGCAATCAGATTTAAAAAGACAATGCAAATAGATTGGGTAAATGCACAGTCTTTTGCCCAGAATAAAGGAATCCAGAACCAGAGGACATAGTTTATAGGTGAGAGGGGAAAGATTTAATAGGAACCCGAGGGGTAACTTATTTAACACAAAGGGTGGCGGGTGTCTGGAACTCCCGGAGGAAGTACTTCAGGCAGGTGCTATTTCAATGTTAAGAAATATTTAGACAGGTACATGAATAGAATAGCTTTAAAGGGATATGAGCCAAATGTAGACAGGTGGGATTAGTGTAGATGGGACATGTTGGTCGGTGTGGGCAAGTTGGGCCGAAGGACCTGTTTTCATGCTGTATGATGCTATGACTCAAACCAAAATGACCGCACATTCCAATGTATTTTAGAGCTTTTGTAGTTTATTCTCAGTCACAAAGATGAAAAATATTTAAATATATTCATTTGTTCTAAAATCTAAAGCAGTGGCTGGAATTTTTTATAAACTTCAGACACATTTCCTTTCCCAGCAACTGTTTTGCATGCTGATTAGAGGAGTTTGAAACACTGGTAATTACCATAAGGTGGTATTCTTAAATGTCATTACTTGACAAGTTCAGATCATAGCCGTCAGGATAGTGAAAGCCACGCGTGAATGGAACAGTAGCAGTGGATGCTTTGAAAGGAAGCAAGTTTAAACATAATAAGATTAAACATGTGCACAGTGCATGAAATCCAAGGAAACCAGAAAACCACCATCACATGGTTGCCTACATAATATGTGATCCTGTGCATCAGTTTGTTAATGTTTGCGGACTTAAGGGTAAATAACCAGAATGGAAAATTGAGGAAATTTAATAATTGAATTCCATTTAACAGATTAAAAAAAAAAGATTAAGACAATAACTGGGCAGAATACATATTCATTGGAATCTATTTTAAGTGTTGATGCAATTAGACTTAGCCATTACAGATTTTTAATTCATGTCAGTGAAGTCTCAACTCACAATATGTATTTGTGATCAAATATGTAATTAGTGTTTGCTAAATGGAATTTAATGATTGAATTATCTCAGCTCCCAATATTCTTTGTTTATTTTGGTATTCTCTGGCATCAACAGATCTCTGTGTGGATCTAGTGTGGTGCTGTGGTTAAATTAGTCAGACCATTGGATGTATTAGACCCACTGGGCTAAAAGATGTAGTGAGGCATGAGGGTCACACAGTGGGCAGATGCAAACCATTGGTTTGGGTGCGTATGATCCAAATAGGTATTTTCTGTTCTCAGATGGAGATAACCCATTAATGCTCCTGATAAACTTAACTGCCTCTATATTTTGCTAAGGCAAGCCTAAGATTTTTACCATAGGTTTTTCACAAAACTCACAATTGATTATTAACAGCGACATGACATTATTATCGTGAACAAGATCTATTAAAAACTTGTATTTCTCTCCAAACCAAAAATGTTACTAGTTTAGATCTTCTACTGGGTCATCATAGTCAGCCTGGAAGAGTTGGGATGAAGGGCTTGTTTCTGGGCCGTACAACCCTATGACTCATCACTTATCACAAATCTATCCAGCTGTTTAGCATCAAAGAAAACAAGAAAAGAAATGTGAATGTTAATGCTATCATTCATGTGTAATAAGAAAACATAAAAACTTCAATCACATGGGATTAAATCATTCTCAAGCTATAACAAGCAACGTTACATCATGTTAAACGAGAGCCTATAATAATTTACTGCAGGTTTTGCTTGTTACTCTGTTGAGCTCATGTATTACAGTGGGCCTTAACATTCATCATCATAATGTAACCTTATTTCATAACGTGCTTCAGAAATATATTAATGTTTCCAGATCGGTTGGCCAAATGCTAAAATCCAGATCAAAGCACTGCTTTTCCTGTTCTGCTACTGTCAGTGGATTACGTTAGGGATATTTCTTCAACAAATGCACTTAAATGCAAAACTTCCCAAGAGACATTTATTTGTAAATATGTTCAATGTATTTCAGACCTTTTCTATCAGCACCATTACTAGGAGATGTTAATTGTTGACACAACAGGGAGAATTATAAAAATCACATTTAAATTTACAGAGACAAATGGAAATAGTTGGTTTCTGTTCTTTGGAAAGGAGTTATTGTGTATTTATAATCAGTGCAATCAGCTATCAGCGTATCACAATTAAGAAGAAACATATATCAAAGGATGCGATTCTCCCCTCTCTGAAGTAGATATTCACACAACATCATACTTTTGCTGTATTGAAAATTCAAAATCCTGTATTGATGATCCCGTTTAGAATCCAAGTACATCCTCCATTTATATAGAATCACAACTGAATATTTTGTGATCTTAAAGGTTATCACATTTATAATCAACAAGTTACATCATGCAATTATTTCCGAACTGAGTCAATGCTACCTTCTAAATTGGATGGCTTCTTCCAACATTTAACATTGGGTTGTATCATCTGTAAACATAATCACATGTCACTGGGTCAGAAGCTACAATTAAAAAGCCCATTTCAAAATACAGCAATTGCTTCAAAACTTGCCAGGTGTGAGCTCATGTCACAAATTTAAATCCCTATTGCACCAATTGGTGTAATGCTGAAAATGCAGTACAATTTATAACATAATCTTGAATAATTGTAAATAACACAGCACTGTAAAATATTTTATACTTTTTAATGGAATCAACACATCTAAGCAGCATGAACAGAGATCACTTATTATGTGAAAGCTAAAAATGATTGATATCGCAGCAGGGTAAGGAGATTGATGGTTTAATGCTAAGAAAGCACCAACAAGATGAAGGCATGAAAGGAATGAAATAAGGCATGCACTATGGAGGAATTAAAACCAAGAAGTCCCCAATGGTGGAAGGAGAAATAAAATACGAAGAAACAAATGGATAGAAATCTAGAAACTGCAACAAAAAAAACACAAAGTGGAAATAATGATTAAAATAAAGAGCAAGCACAGGAAAACCTAAATGGAAATGGGAAATTAAAAACATTCAATTGGAAGAAAATATTTAACAATTTGTAAGAAAGATGTCCATAGCCAAATCTGTAGAGAAACAAAACGTACATCCTTATACAGATCATCATGAATCATTTATTCATTCTCCAACTTCACATACTTTTGCTTAATACATTGAAGCACAAAACATTGTTAAAAGTTCACAGTATGAAAGCATTTAAGTATCAGAGAAACCATTGCAGGCCAAGAGATAGATAATGTTTTGTTGTTGTGTAAAGTGCAGAAAATGTCCAGGTTTGATCATCTTTGGACATCTGTGGTAGGGAGCAGAAATGGGGGAGCAGCGAGAGGGGAGAATCAAAGAATCGCCACAGTGGCCTTGTGGTAGAGATGCTGCCTTACGGCACCAAACACACAGGTTTGATCCTTACTATAGGTGCTGCCTGAATGGAGTTAGTACGTGCTCCCTGTGACTGTGTGTGTTTTCTCCGGGTGCTCCGCTTTCTTCCCACAATCCTAAGACGTACAGGTTTGTAGGTCCATTGTCTTCGGTGAAATTGTAAATTGTCACGAGTGTGTAGGATAATGTTACAGTACGGGACGATCATTGGCCGGTACCATCTGCACTGTACCTCTAAAGTCTAAAAGTCTAAAGTCAAAGACACAAGGCACAACTCACATTTACGAGCAGAAGCTTGACTGCTTTGATCTCACAAAGAAAGCACTTCTGCATGCTGAGATAGACACAAAATGCTCGAGTAACTCAGCGGGACAGACGGCATCTCTGGAGGGAAGGAATGGGTGACGTTTTGGGTTGAGACCCTTCTTCAGACTCTGCAGGCCCTTTAATCCCCAGTGAAATGAATAACACCTGTGAGATTTCTCAACTTCATTGGCTTTGAATGTGCATAGTACGCTACAGGATTGTTCCGATCTCTCTCATGAATAAGTAGTGACTGACACCTTATTTTCGATAACACCAGTCAGAGTTAGAGTACACAGGTTTGGTTTTCTGATTGGATTCCCATAAGTACAGGGCGACTGCCTGCACAAAGCAATTAACACCATTCTCAGTAGGATTCAAAAATTTCAAAGAGACCTAGTCCATCAATGTTCAGGTGATGTGGCAGCAAGAAAAGCCCATGCTAATATGTGCCAGATTCCTGACAGCTGCAGGAGTGTTGTCAAGTCTGAATGGACTCATTTGATCACTGTGATTAATGACAATGGAAGAAGGTAGTCTTATAATGCCCTGAAACCTCAGACCATTCATGCCTGAGATTGAATCCTCCATTCTCCCTGAAATGAATAGCATAACAGATATGTCAGTGTGTCACAGATTTTGTTTTGCTGCTCCTTATTGATCATCCTTTATATCAATGGCCTCAGTATACAGCATTAGATACAGTCTCCGGATTTGGAACATGAATATGCATTCCAACACTCACAGTCCAGAGCAATCTCTTCAATCACTGTTTGCTCCTGTGAACTGGTTTACCAAGATTAAAACTGAATTATGAATGCAAATGTTTGCACCAAAGTGCAAAAGACAAGCTTTTACATGGTAAGCATAGAAAATGTGGGTCTGTTGTGTAATCGTAGCTTTAATGTGAGGGGGGATAAGTATAAAGGATATATGCAAGGCAAGTTTTTTTTTTTACACAGGAATATGGATCATGTGCAGGCAGATGGGGTTAGTTTTGGTTTGTCATCATGCTCAGCACAGACGTCATGGGGTGCAGGACTTGTTCCTGTGCTGTACTGTTCTACCTTCTATGTTTACTGGCCCATCAAGTCTACTCTGCCATTCAATCATGGTTGAACTATCTCTCCCTCCCAACCCCATTCTCCTTCCTTCTCCCCATAACCTCTGACACCTGTAATAATCAAGAACCTAAGGTACACAAAATTGCTGGGGAAACTCAGCGGGTGCAGCAGCATCTATGGAGCGAAGGAAATAGGCGACGTTTTGGGCCGAAACCCTTCTTCAGACTAGGCGACGTTTCGGGCCGATACCCTTCTTCAGACTAATCAAGAACCTATCTGTCTTTGCCTTAAAAATATCCACTGACGGTCTCCACAGCCTTCCGTGGCAAAGAGTTCCACAGATTCACCACCCTCTGCCTAAGGAAATGTCTCCTCATCTCCTTCCTAAAAGGACGTCCTTTAATTCTGAGGCTATGACCTCTAGTCCTAGACTCTCCCACTAGTGGAAGCATCCTCTCCACGTCCACTCTATCCAAGACTTTCACTATTCTGTACCATAATAATTATAATCATAATCATACTTTATTAGCCAAGTATGTTTTGCAACGTACGAGGAATTTGATGTGTCATGCAGTCATGCCAATAAAAAGCAACAAAACACACAAAATACATTTTCACATAAACATCCACCACAGTGACTCCACCACATTCCTCACTCTGATGGAAGGCGACAAAAGTTCAATCGCTTCCCTTCTTTGTTCTCCTGCGGTCGGGGGCCTCGAGCCTTCCATTGACTAGGCGATCTTGGCTCCTGTAGCCGGCGGCGTTTGGCCCCTTGCATCGGGGCGATCAAGCTCTGCATCTGGGAGGAATCTCAGCTCCCCCGCACCGAGCGATCTGACCCCGGGTCGGGGCTGGTCGAAACCTTCTGCGTCATTTGGAGCTCCCGACATCGGTCTCTACCCGAGTCTGCGAGCTCCTTGATGGTGACATCCACAGGCTGCGGTTCGAGCGTCGATCCCAGGCGATCCCTAGAACATTTAGGGAAGTTAGTGTAGAAATAGCCGGGGCTATGACAGAAATATTTCAAATGTCATTAGAAACGGGAATAGTCCCCGAGGATTGGCGTACTGCGCATGTTGTTCCATTGTTTAAAAAGGGTTCTAAGAGTAAACCTAGCAATTATAGGCCTGTTAGTTTGACTTCAGTGGTGGGCAAATTAATGGAAAAGATACTTAGAGATAATATATATAAGCATCTGGATAAACAGGGTCTGATTAGGAACAGTCAGCATGGATTTGTGCCGGGAAGGTCATGTTTGACAAATCTTCTTGAATTTTTTGAAGAGGTTACTAGGGAAATTGACGAGGGTAAAGCAGTGGATGTTGTCTATATGGACTTTAGTAAGGCCTTTGACAAGGTTCCTCATGGGAGGTTGGTTAAGAAGGTTCAACTGTTGGGTATAAATGCAGGAGTAGCAAGATGGATTCAACAGTGGCTGAATGGGAGAAGCCAGATGGAAATGGTGGATGGTTGTTTGTCGGGTTGGAGGCAGGTGACTAGTGGGGTGCCTCAGGGATCGGTGTTGGGTCCTTTGTTGTTTGTCATGTACATCAATGATCTGGATGAAGGTGTGGTAAATTGGATTAGTAAGTATGCAAATGATACCAAGATAGGGGGTGTTGTGGATAATGAAGAGGATTTCCAAAGTCTACAGAGTGATTTAGGCCATTTGGAAGAATGGGCTGAAAGATGGCAGATGGAGTTTAATGCTGATAAATGTGAGGTGCTACACCTTGGCAGGACAAATCAAAATAGGACGTACATGGTAAATGGTAGGGAATTGAAGAATACAGTTGAACAGAGGGATCTGGGAATAACCGTGCATAGTTCCTTGAAGGTGGAATCTCATATAGATAGGGTGGTAAAGAAAGCTTTTGGTATGCTAGCCTTTATAAATCAGAGCATTGAGTATAGAAGCTGGGATGTAATGTTAAAATTGTACAAGGCATTGGTGAGACCAAATCTGGAGTATGGTGTACAATTTTGGTCGCCCAATTATAGGAAGGATGTCAACAAAATAGAGAGAGTACAGAGGAGATTTACTAGAATGTTGCCTGGGTTTCAACAACTAAGTTACAGAGAAAGGTTGAATAAGTTAGGTCTTTATTCTCTGGAGCGCAGAAGGTTAAGGGGGGACTTGATAGAGGTCTTTAAAATGATGAGAGGGATAGACAGTGTTGATGTGGACCAGCTTTTCCCTTTGAGAATAGGGAAGATTCAAACAAGAGGACATGACTTCAGAATTAAGGGACAGAAGTTTAGGGGTAACATGAGGGGGAACTTCTTTACTCAGAGTGTGGTAGCGGTGTGGAATGAGCTTCCAGTGGAAGTGGTGGAGGCAGGTTCGTTGGTATCATTTAAAAATAAATTGGATAGGCATATGGATGAGAAGGGAATGGAGGGTTATTGTATGAGTGCAGGCAGGTGGGACTAAGGGTAAAAAGTTGTTTGGCACGGACTTGTAGGGCCGAGATGGCCTGTTTCCGTGCTGTAATTGTTATATGTTATATGGTTATATGGTTAAGAGATCGGCTCCGATGGTAAGTCCACATCCACGCGGTGGGGCTCAAAGTCAGTCTCCAGCAAGGCCACCAAGACCCTCTCCAGAGCCATCACATCCTTCCTCAGATATGTTGCCCAAAATTGCTTACAATATTCTAAATGTGGCCTTACCAGTGCCTTATAGAGCCTCAACATTACATCCCTGTTTTTGTATACAGGCCCTCTTGAAATAAATGCTTGAAATTTCAATTCAAATAAATGAGTTTGCTTTTTTTTACTACCGATTCAACTTGCTGATTAACTTTTTGTGCACCAGCACTCCCAAGTCCCTTAGCACCTCTAAATTCTGGATTTTATTTCGGAGTCACGTGAGTGATTCCATGAAGAAGCCCCACCAGTTCGCATGCGCGTCACATCGTCATTCGCATGGCGAAGCACCGGATTGGCAGGGCTTCGCTCCTTCCGACGGTAAGTTGAAACCTGCAGGTAAGTTTTTATTATTTACCAGGTTTGATGTTCGTGCAGGAACCTCTCTTCACAGAGGTATCCTGCAGGATTTGGCGAAGTCTGGCGAGTGAACCGACTATGGGCTGTGGGGAGACCCCGGTATCGACCGTGGAAGCGGATAGTCGGGTATGTCGGGTTTTCGCGTTTAAAGCCACTGACAAAGAGGTCAGTGGTTTCAAACCTGCTGTGGTTCCCGGGGTCGGGTAAAACACGCAGGTAGGCAGGGTTACCGCCAGAGTCGCTGACAGTGCGGTCAGTGGCTCACAGAATCATTGTTCTGTGGGCCCCAGGCATGGGGTGAGATCACAGATTGAATCAAATAGCCCTATTGAACTCGGAGGAGTCGGGCTGAAAGAATTCCCTTCCGGAAATAAGTATATATTTGTATGCATTCTGTTGTTATTTTTTAATCCTTTACAGGTACCAGCATGGGCCTATGGGACAGGCCGCGCCAGCAGCGCCTGGGACAGGGCTGTTTGGTGTGTGAGCGCGGGCCTATGGTACAGGCAGCGCCAGCAGCGCCCGGGACAGGGCTGCTTAGTATGTGAGCGCGGGCCTATGGTATAGGTCGTGCCAGCAGCGCCCGGGACAGGGCTGCTTAGTGTGTGACCGCGAGCCTATGGTACAGGCCGCGCCAGCAGAGCCCGGGACAGGGCTGCTTAGTGTGTGAGCGTGGGCCTATGGTACAGGCCGCTCCAGCAGCACCCGGAACAGGCTGCTTAGTATGTGAGCGCGGGCCTATGGTGCAGGCCACGCCAGCATCACCTGGGACAGGGCTGCTTAGTATGTGAGCGTGGGCCTATGCGACAGGCCGCGCCAGCAGTGCCTGAGACAGGGCTGCTTAATGTCTCCCTGTTGAAGGGGGAGACCATCATGGGTCAGTGTACTGCTGATACCGAATCTGTCACAGCGCCGGCCTACGGGAGAGCCCACGCCAGCAGCACCTAGTAAAGGGCTGCTTATTGTGTGACAGCGCCGGCCTGTAGGAGAGGCCATGCCAGCAGCGCCTGGGGCAGGGCTGCTTCATGTCTCCATTTTGGAGGAGGAGAGCATGCCAGGTCAGTATACTGCTGACGCCAAGTCTGAGGGTATAGTTGTGGAGCAAACCCCAATGGATGAAGGGCACGTGTCAGAGGTACCATTTCCTGACAACAAAGTTGCCATCCCAACAGAATGTTCCATCCTGGTATAGGTCCATTGGAAGGGCTGTATCAGCGCAGGTACCCTCAGGGGCCTGCAGCAGCAGCTGTTTCAGGGCTGCCTACGAATCGCCCTCTCTGAGGAGGGGAGTGCAAAAGGTTAGATGTAACTGACTCCACATTCTAAAGATGTCGGTGGAACATACTGGAGCACATGAGTGCCAACAATGAACAGTGCTGAGAGGCAGCCGCCGAATCTTCTGTTCAGGTAAGGCCTATTCAAACGGAAAAACATGGTGGATGAAGCAAAAGCTGTCGGACCAATCAAGGCCAACGGCGGGCAGAGCTTCATCATTTTGGCGACAACGCACCCCATGCCTTCATCGGCAGTGGGCGGTTCACTGAAGCTGGTGGCAGCATGACAGCTGGGCACAGGTTCCACGCACCCTACCAGTCCTACTCAACAAGGTGGGTCTGGCACTTCCGAAACATGGGTAAGTGGACCACTCACAAGTTGATAATATTTACACTTGTTTGTACAGCACACAAAGAATAAAAGCATTGTCATCTGCTTAGAGGGCACAATGCTAGCATCCCAAGCAAGTTTCGAATTAGGGCTAGAATTGTCGTTTTCAAGACAGGCTCGAAAATTGGGCAGAGTTATCGTGTGAAGCACCCATGGAATGATGGCAGGAGTGGCCTGTTCATTATGAAAAATGGAGGATGTCGTTTAACTGTACTAATAACTGTAAAACATTGCAAAATGGGATAAACTATGTTCCCAGGTTATTTAACTAATTATAAAATCGGTGTTTGGACTCAGAGTTCGAAAACACTTGTTATGTCTTGTCTGGATGATATTCTAATGCTGTATTTTTGTTAAAATCACCGGTTCAGTCTCAAACTATATTTGAGAAATTGGGCTCATCCTTCCAGCTAACTTTAAGTTGTTACCAAATAGACTTGTTGGTCATTGGGATTTACCTTTAACTATTGATTAGTTGGGGCACGAGATTGGAGTTAATAGAAACCTGTTATAAAGCTGAATTCTATTCATCTAGAGTATTGGCAATATAGTAGCTGTGATTCAGCTGTGCAAGTCGGGGAACTGACATCATGAAGTAGTAATCTCTCAAATGACATGTGGGTGATTGTTAACAGGCTTATGCTATGACCAGCTGAAGTTACCTAAGTCACAATGATGAACAAACAGTATTCAGCATTGCTCCAGCTAAGTGCTCTAAGATGGAAAATTGCGAATGTCATCTCTAGTTGGAGGTGGAGGAGATTTGCATGAGTTGCCAATTCTTCAGTTGTTGGTATTAACTAGCGATAGACGCTAGACGCATCCCATGGGTAAAGGGCTATTGAGCGAATACATGACCTACAAGCCCAACTTCAAGTTGATACACTACGGTGGTGGCAGATGTTAGTCACATGGCAATCAAGTAAAGTATCCTGTAATATTTACCTAATTCCTTGCCACTGGTGTATCATCAAGTTCAGATTCAGGACAACACAGAATAAGTGTTGAATCACAAAGTATTTATGAAAATATGGTTCATACTTTTTCACTGATTGCAAAAATATGTGGCATATCAGTGTTAAGAGGTACATTCTCGCCACAAGAAGGAGGAATGTTCTTTTATGCCTTTCTCCATTTTGCCTCATCAGTCGGGTCCTGAAATAAAGTCAGCAAGATCTCGCTTTAGTTTTCGTACTGTCTGACTGGCTATGCAACCATGCTTCCCGCTTCCGTCAGGCATAATAATACAACCATATACGGTTATTCTAAAAACGAAAACTTTGCTGGTTCAAACTGTGGTTCAGGAAGCCAGCCTCTGCATAATAAAACAATTATTGGCTTTCACATTCTGAATGGACTGCCTTATGGGTCGGATTGTCACATCAATCCATGGTTGTGCTCACTACAGAGTGCAGGGATAGCACCGAAAATGCAGTACATTTCCTATTGAGGAGATTGGAAGTGGTTTGTTTAATCTTAATGTTATATGGTACAGATTACTGACGTCTTCCATTTCATGCTTAAATGGGTTTTTGACAATAATTCAGTTATAAGGCCATTAACTGTGCCCAACGTACCTTCCCATTATATTGCCTGCAACAAATGGGACCCACTTTGTCGGGTTTTCAACCCATGGATATCAAGTTTGTAAGAGATATCTTTAACACAAGTTCTCTCAGTACAAGTATAGACGGTATTGGATATGTACAGTGAGTTAACAATACTTCACCAGGGGGCTCCAGCTACATCCTTAGTCATATTTCGGCATACCCCAAGGACTCACGTCTATGAGTATGGGCACGTTTGCTATATTTTAACAAGGCCACCAGAACCCTAAGACGTGTGGAATCAGCATTGTTTATTAGCCACAAACAACCACACAAGAAAAGGTCGGTTCAGACTATTTCAAGGTGGCTGAAGAAGGTTCTGGTTTAAGCGAGTATTAACACTACCAATTTACATCTCATTCCACCAGGGCGACATCAACATCACCCGGCCAGGGCAATGGATGTTCCCATTGACCATCTCCTCGCGGCCGCAGGATGGTCAAGTAAATTAATTTTCAAAAAAATGTTTTACCATAAGCTGATTGCCGATCCAGGGCTATTTGCCCATTCTGTTTTGCATTCAAATTTTAGCCTCCCCTGAGATAGACGGATTGCTATTGATTTATTTATTAACGTAAACCATTAATATGTTTAAATCAATGTCATGGCTAATGCATTGTTGATTATTCACTCATCCTGAGTCAATCGATGCAGTGAGACGCCGGGATTTGAATCTACGGCATGAAATCACAGAGCTTTGAACTCTTCACGGTATCACTCGCGTGACTCCGAAATAAAATAGTAGGATTAAACGAAAACTTACCAGTTTGAAGTTTGATCTTTATTTTATGAGGAGTTGCGTTGGTGATTACGTGCCCTCCACTCCCAACCCTCTCTCACAAAGGTCATCTGGTAGTTCTCAAGTTTCTGATCTTACTATGTTATTTCAATTATTTTACCTGTGATTTCATACCGCTGCTTTGAAGATTAACGCGCATGCGAACTGGCGGGGCTTCTTCACGTAATCACCAACGCAACTCCTCATAAAATAAAGATCAAACTTCAAACTGGTAAGTTCTCGTTTAATCCTACTATTCTAACCCCATTTATAAAATAGTCTATTCCTACTATCAAAATGCATGACTCCACACTTTGCTACATTATATTCCATCTGCTACTTCTCTGCCCACTCTCTCAACCTGTCCATATCCTTCTGCAGACCCCCTGCTTTCTCTACACTACCTGCCCCTCCACCTATTTTCATATCATCCACAAACCTTGCCACAAAGCCTTCAATCCCCTCGTCCAAATCATTAATATACAACGTGAAGAGTAGCGGTCCCAATACCGACGTTAGCAGAACTCCACTCGTCACTGGCAGCCAACCAGTAAAAGACCCCTTTATTGCCACACTCTGTCTTCTGCCATCCAGCCAACCTGTTATCCTTTGATACCGTGAGGTCTCATCTGCCTAAGCAGCCTAACGTGTGGCATCTTATCAAAGGCTTTCTGAAAACCTAAGTAAACAACATATACTGACCCTCCTTTGTCTGCCCTGCTAATTACTTCTTCAAAGAATTCCAGTAAATCTGTCAAGCAAGATCTCCCCTTCACAAAGCCATAGACTTAGGCCTATTTTATCGTGAACTTCTTAGTACTCCGTAACCTCATCCTTTATAATGGACTCTAAAATCTTACCAATCTTTAGTTCACTCTTCTAATGTTCTGCATTCTCCCTTCCTGCAGTGGAAGAGAAAATACTCAGATGAAGCAAGAAAATCATTCAAATGTCTTTTCCAAGTCAAATAGAAACATTTAATTAGACCGATTATTCAGGAGGAGATGGCCTGTTCAGTTTACCTGATTGTTCAAAGCCTAGCATTTTTGTACACATTTTGAGATAAGATAAAGCACCTTCACCATTGCACACAGACGTTCATCTCTTGGCCAGGCCAGGACGAGAAGGCACATGGTCAATCACATCCAACATCACACTCCCCGCATAATCTCCATGTGCCTCTGTTCAGGGTCTGGAGACCACATGCCTAAAATATCCTTTAATCAGATAAGGTCTGCGTTACCTTGGTGATGGTACCCGGACGCCAGCTATCTCTAATTACCGCATTCCTCACAGAGGAATGCTGCTCTGGCTTGTCATGTTCTCTGTTGCACAAACCAGGTCTGACTTATTTGGTGAAAGAAAGAATATGTTGCTTTCTTTCTCAATCCCTCTAAAATATGCAGCAAGTTAACACTGTTAGTTGAGCCCCTGTTGTGTCCATGCCAAGAGCAACATCAGTATGCTGATGTGAACTTGTCCAATGCACAACACATATTGAGTAAGGGTGATTGTCCAGGAGAGACATTAAGAGCAGTGAAGAGAGGCACTGGTGGATGAATAGGTCAGCCAGTGTGTGAGAGAGAAGAAAAGAATGGTTGTGCTTGCAAGGGAAGCAGCTCTGTGGAAGAGTACATGGGTGCATACTTGGTCAGGCCAAATAAAGAGAGAAGGTGAAGCACATAAGTGGATTATGCATAAATATGTAAGTAAATCTCTGACATGGTTGCGCCATTAAAATGTATCCCACATTGAAAGCAGCAGGGGAAAATAATCTGTACTGTGCAAAGCCTAGTCAACCGTCCAAAATCTCAGACTGCAGTCCCAACCTCCCTAGATTCACTTGAGTCAGATGTGGAAGACGCACTGCAATGACCAAGAACCAGGCACAGTGTGGCCTGGATGGCAACCAGGCCTCAGGTGGTGTACTGCCAAAGACCCACCTCCAAAACAGTCTGTTGACCTTCAAGCTCAGCTAAAAGTAGTGCTTTACACGTTTCTAATCGCTGGAGATTTTAAAACATATTGGAAATGGTGTAAATTCTTTAAAAAATGACAAATTAAACTGATTCAAATAATTCAAATCATTAAAAACATTCAAAACTATGTATTTTGAAATGTTATTTCTTTCATCATTCTATGGGTCAAAAAATTCCATGGAAATGAATGGAATCCTTAATCCTATATCAGGTCTGTTTGGTGTAGGATCTTAAAACGCAGGGCAGTGTTAAGGGTTTCTGGCAATGGAATGGAGTGAAAAAAGGGGTACAGATAGCACCCGTAGTCAGGATCGAACCCTCTGGTGCTGTAAGGCAGCAACTCTACCACTACGCCACCGTGCCGCACCGACATCCTAAATCTATGATGATACAAATTTCTCCAAATTTCTACGTTAGTTTGTATCATTATATTCAAGCATGTTGTGTCCTGTTAGTCCACTAAATAGGACATGGTGGTAGAGCTGCTACGCTATAGCACCAGAGACCCGGGTTCAATCCTGACTACAGATGCTGTCTGAACAAAGTTTGCATGTTCTCCCTCTGATTGCAAAGGTTGTTTCTAAGTGTTTCGGTTTCCTCCCACATTCCAAAGACGTATAAGCTTGGCCTCTGTAAAATCGCCTGTAGTGTGATCATTGGTCGGTACGTACTTGGTGGGCCCTGGGCCTGTTTCCACACTGTATCTCTAAACTAAACTAGTGCCACCATGCACTGAATGCCAAACTCTAAATTTATATTTCTAATTATGTCACCATAAGAAAACAGCAGGATGTGCTGAGTTATTTTACATTTCCCAGACAATATTCCAAATAGGACTGAATTAATTGCAGGGCCAAAAACTCAGACGCATAGTATGTTATAAGTAGGCAGGGAACATCTAAAAGAGAACCTTAGCTGATCCATGCATTATAGCCGTTCGAATAACAGAAATTCACCCTTGCAGAATTCATAAATCACTAGCCAAAAATTTGAGATATGGAATAAATATTGCTCTCACAGAATTTATGGGGTAAAACTGAGTCATTTATTTTTAACTCTCATTGCATGCACAGACAACATGCCTGCTTGGTTGTGAAAAATCGGTATACCTGCACCTGTACAGATCATTTTAAAGGGAATCTACTTCCCCATAGTGTCAGGTTGCCTGTATATGCTAATAGGAACATTTTTTTTAGGAAAGCAGCGGGTTTAGGGTTATTTAATACTAAACTAGATCCATTCAGCCAATCAACAAAATTAAGATTGATCTGAGGCCCAACTTCATTATTCTCCCCACCGCTCAATACCGTTTGTAGACAAAACAAAATCATGGACCTCAGCTGTAAAATCAACAAATATGAAATACCATTTTTGCACATAAATACATTTCCTAATTTCTGACCTGACTGAAGAGTTTCATAAAAATAAGTATTGCTGAAGTTAAGTGACAGAATATGGAGCCCACTGCTCCAGTATCTGCAGAGGCACCATACTTGCAGTACATAAGAGTAAAACATTCCAGGAATTCATTTACGGAACAATTTATATTATACTTATGTACTGAAGCATATTTATTAACAGAGATTTTGCTGCAGCAGGGTTTCTAACAAGTCAAATTTACACTTTCATGGCTATTGCTTTGGCCTCCGAAATTGCGGAAAGTGAAAGCTGTTCACAGCAGAAATTTTGAGACTAGCCCACAGAACTAAAGGTTGCACAATTGAATTCAGATAGCAATGTTTGAAAATAGGGGCTGAGTCACACATCAGCCCATCCCCTGAAATTGCAATCCATCTATAGCTAAATCACTGATAAAAGCTATTGTCTACATGGTTACGTTTAAGGTTAAATATAGGCTGGTTTGGCAAGATGATGATGATGATAAGACCATGATATAGGAGCAGTATTAGGCCATTCAGCCCATCAAACCCACCATACAATCATGGCTGATCTATTTTTCTCTCTCAACCTCATTCTTCTGTCTTTTCCCCATAACCGTTGGCACCCTTCCTAATCAAGTACCTATCAATCTCCACTTTAAAAATACATCAACATATAAATAAACATTGTACGTCATACATAAACGTTCAAATGATGCCATGTCATCAACAGTCTTAGACATTGTCCTACATAAGAGCATCAATCTTGGGATTTCCACATGTACATGCAGATATTAAAAGTCCAAGTTCCTCTCAGTAACTTTGTGCTGGCTAACAGGATGGTTTCCCAAAGTGGAGATCCCATTGAAAAGCACGGCAAGTGGAATGTGGGCAAAATAACTTTCATTTACATTGTGATCTCCTCGAATAATTGTATGCGAGTCCCAGAATCAGAGTCATACAGCTCAGAAACAGGCCCTTCTCGACAAATCGTACATGCAGACCAAAATTCCACATCCAAGCTAGTCCCATGTGCCCATGCCCGACCCATACCCTTTCCAATTCATGTACCTGTCCAAATGTTTTTTTATTTATTGATTTATTTGCAGTGCAGGCTCAAAGGGACAAATGGCCTCCTCCTCCACCTATTTTCTATGTTTTTATACCTGCCTCACCTACGTATCTGGCAGCCCATATACCCACTGCTCTGTGTGTGAAAACATTACAACTCGGGTCCCTACTAAATCTTTCCACTCTCACCATAAACATGCCCTCTAGTTTTTGATTCCCCTACCCTGGGAATAAAACTGTGTATTCAATCTATTTTGCTCATGATTTTGTACACCTCTATATGGTCAGCCTTCCAAAATTAATGTCCTACCCTGCTCAACCTCTCCCTATAGCCTTGCATCCTGGCAACATCCACATAAATCTTTTCTGCTCTCTTTCCAGCATAATGGCAGGGTCACCAAAACTGAACACAATACTCCAAATGGGGCCTAACCCAACATCTTGTACAACAGTAACGTAACATCCCAACCTCTATACTCAATTTTCTAACAGATTTTTTTGTGATAATATTCTTGGAACTGGGTAAAATTTGTGTTTCTCTTTCACATCAGGATTTAAAGGAACCAAATAACAAAAGGTCTTGAATGCACACTGTGGACTGGGTGAAATAGAATGACTGGTGACAGTTAAACATTAACAGAAGATAGACACAAAAACAGTTGTCGTAACTCAGCGGGACAGGCAGCATCTGGAGAGAAAGAATGGGTGCCGATTCGGGTTCCAAATGTCACCTATTCCTTCTCTCCAGAGATGTGCCTTACCCGCTGAGTTACTCCAGCTTTTTGTGTCTATCTTTGGTTTAAATCAGCAGTTCCTTTCTAAACATTAACAGGTCTGGGCCCCTGAGTAGGTTGTTTATCAGAAGATGCAGCCTTCACAATGACAGAGAGGATCCTTGAGTCTGACCTTTCTCCCAAGTATCTTTGAGTTATATTAGCACACAGGAGGTGTGCGTGTGTATGTGTAACTACAGAAATCTGAACTTGTATTTCATCACCTGGAATGTAATGTAAAATTACAACTTTAAAATGTTATTATAATAACAGCTGGCTTGGGAAAGGTGAAATTCGAAAAGGTATTTGTTTGCAAAAGACAAGAGGGGAGGGTGATGCACAAACAAAGTGGAATTATAGATCAAAGATAGACACAAACAGCTGGAGTAACTCAATGGGACAGGCAGCATCTCGGGAGAGAGGAAATGGGTGACGTTTCGGGTAGAGATCCTTCTTCAGACTGGGAATTAGTTTAGTCTATTTTAGAGATATAACATGGAAACAGGTCCTTTGGCCAATCACCGATCAACCATACATTTGTTCTATCCTATGCACTAGGGACAATTTACAGGAAGACAAACCTGCATGACTTTGGAATGTGGGAGAAAACCAGAGCATGCAGAGGAAACCCACGCAGGAAAAACGTACAAACTTTGCACAGACAGCACCCATAGTCAGGATCATACCCGGATCTCTGGCGCTGTAAGGCAGCAACTCTATCGCTGTGCCACTGTGCCACCCTAAATTGTTTCTATTGGCTGAGGCAGTAGGATTTTACATTAAAAATGTAATCTCTCAGCCATATAGTTACTGCAGTCAAACAAGGGTTACCAGTCACACCTCAAACTACCGGGCTTGTCCCACTTGGGCGTTATTTGCGCGTCACGCAGGTGGCGCGCAAAGATTTCGTGAATCACAAAATCCTGGGGCGCCGCGCGTGACCGCCCATCACTGCCTACGTCACCACGCACCAAGCGCGCATCACATGCACGTCACGACACGCGAGTCATGCGTCGTGACGTGTAAATGATGGCGCGTAAATGACGCGCAAATGACGCCCAAGTGGGACAGGCCCTTAAGTCAACAGTGGGTTGTTGAGATAGGAACTACAGACATGACAGTGAACAGGACTGACTACCCTCCCCTCCCCACCCTCCTCCCCCCACTGCCTAAATCTTTGCACATCCCCAATCCTTTCTACTCGTTACTTTGGTTTCATATTTCATGTATCTTGTGTTCTATGACTGTTGGCAGATCAATTTCTCTCCTCGGCTAAATAAAGTTCTATCTTATTGTATCATATCATATTGTATCATAACTAGTCATACACAGCAAGTTGAAAACCTGCAGATGCTGGAAATTAGAAATAAAATGGTAAATGTTGTAAATACTCAGCAGGTCAGACATTATCCGTGGAAAGAGAAAAACAGAGTTAATATTTCAGTTCAAAAACAGGGAGAAAAATGATTAAATTACCTCTGTTATTCTATATCTTCATTTCATTTCCAAGTGCAACACCATAAACATATTTGAAAATATAGAGTACTTATTGCTATGCTCTCACTGAAAAGGTTGTCTCTGCTACTGAGTGATTATTGTTTTTAACATTACTGGCAGTCTTTAACCGAGCAACAATGTGTAATAAAAATGTGTTGATAATAAACAATGCAAAACTATAATTGTCTTTGGCAAAAAATTTACTGAATTCTGATCACTTAAATACCTGAGATCAAATACTTTGGATAAAGTATCAGGTTCCTCCAATATCAAGGTATTAGATGCCACAGAAACATGAACAGCTAAACAACTTGGCAACATAAATATAATGCAATTGGTTATTACTGGAAAAAAAATGTAGTATAGGTCATATTGCAATAATTACGGTTTAGTGATCGTATTCAAAAAGCCCTCGGGCAAAGATGTTATCAAACCGGCTCAGAATCTGGTAATTCAAGTGCTGGATCTCCCTACTGGCGCCACTTAATCAAAATCAAAAAGCCAGATAAGCAATACAGGTTGCAACAAGCTATTCTTAGAGGGGAAAAAGCTGAAGACAATTATTGATATCTTATCAAAATATCTAGTTTTCCTTTGAAAATAATCACTGCAGTTCAAATATTGAGGAGTAATTGAAAAGTAAACATTCCCAGTGTGACGGGACGCAAATGAATCATGATGTATCGTACATGGCACATTCTAAAAATAACAGTAATGGAACCAATGAAGGTGGTTAAGTCAATAAAGTACCAGTCACCTGTAAATCCATAAAGGTCATGGTAAAGACTGAGAGGCAGACTGAAAATAGAAGTAAATATGAGCGGTGACCATTGGTCTATTGATTAAAAAATATGGAGGTTTGTAACACTGTTGTATTATAAATTCCAGTTATATGCACCATACCTTTTGTCAGCAAAAACATTGTCCAGATAGTTAGATCTACCTTTATATTTTTCATAGACTTAAATTATCAGTGATTTAATGCAGGAAAACATCTGAAAACATATTGTAATTGTTTTATTTGTTTTTTATGGACGTATAAATTCTGTAAACTGTTTATTTTTTACTCATTTATCTTTTGCCTGCATATGAACAAATTAAAAGAACCTGAACACTAAAAATGTAGTGTTTCTTGTATATGCTGAAAGTGTGCATGTGAACTCTGGAACATATATTCACAATGGTGAGAGGAATAAACAATGAATTGGATTCAGTGTCTATTTTTGAATCAGTTGCAATCTGATTCAAAAATAAGACATGGAAGCTAGTGCAAATGTGCAAAATTTGATCAACAAGGCAAATGAAACATTACTCTTTCATCCAACTTAATTGTCATCATTATAGTTATTTAATAAGATTAGTTGGGGACATACTACAGGCATCTCAAATTTAGGAAGAAAGGCTAGAAGGCACTGGTTAGTTATTGACACTGGTTTATAATTGTCACGTGTATTGAGAGATAGTAAAGAATAAAGTTTCATTTACTCTCTCAGCAGATCGTACCATTGTGGAAGTCCCAAAAACTGTTGGAGGTGTTTATTAATACATTAGTTCAAGTTGCCAGCTAGCATCTGCCATTAACATATTAACTGTCAGTTCCACTATACCCCGGTTCTCGCAAACTCGCCATTAACACCTTCATTGTCCTTACCTTTGCACTTTGTTGCATTCGGAACTGAGAAGTCGCGACTTTTGTACAATGTAAGAGTAATGGGCCTGTCCCACATAGGCAATTTTTCAGGCGACTGTAAGGTAAACAAGTTTCCTTATCTGATTAGAATGTTGGGTTTGTGCCATATCCCTTTATGAGCTCAAGGATACGTTCAAACCAAATTACAATCAGACACACACATCGCTTCCTTCACCAGCCCGTTATGCAGGCGGGGGGCAGGGAAAGCGGGTGGAGCGCTGTCTGAGTGAAATTCACACGGTGCAAAGCCAATGTGATACAGACACACGCCAGGATGAACAGGAAGGTTCGCGCTGTAATTAAGACGATGAAAGCACGGTGTACAAGAAGGGTTACGTAAGTCCTTTAAAAGAGGGGGTTAGAAGGGGGGAGATGGGAGAGACGGGGTGGGGAGAAGGAGTGGAGACAACTTTTAAGAAGCCAGAGATACACGGCTGTGAAGCTCAGCAGATATTAACATTACCGGTCGATTATCCTTGGCTCTGAAAACTACTGCTTTCTTTTTTTTCCCCAATGAGCCAATGAAATTCACCGGTCAGCACTGGCTACAACCTACGAGAACCTACTGCTAAAGTTCAATTTGCTTCAAACAGATAACAACACAAAAGTTAGTAATACAGTAATGTCTTTATTTTGCCAGGCGGGTGTGTGTCAACTCTCACAGTATGTAAAATACAGACTACAGAGTCTCTCTTTCTCCACACACAGAGGTAATGTTCAATCAGATATATTTATACCCTAATAATCAGTCATTATTTATCTTATAGAGCATTGTACAGCCTCTTGCCTGTTAAAATCAAAGGATTGACAGGTTCTTCCAATAGACGAAAGGTTAACCCATATATGGTTATGCTGAAGGAGCTATTTTTTGCAGATTCAAGCACTTGTTTTTTGACCTTGTTGATTAATTGTTTGTACATTGCAATCTGTAGAGAAAAGGGTAGGAACAAGTTGTTTGAACATCTTTCTGATCGTTTATATCATAGAGCAAAAACATTCATGTCATTGTGCTGTACTCTTGCTAGTGTTGTTGGAGAAATGTTAAGTATTCATTTTATTGCTTCTAAATCTACAGCAGAATCCATTTTGTAACTTCTAAATCTTTAAACTGTTTTACTACGACAACCTTCGACCTCCTGGCAACCCACTACCACTGCACCTATGGCATGAGAATTCTCGCTACTCTCTATGGCGGCTTCTTCTGGTTGCCACTAATTTTTCAACATCCTGAAAAATTTGCGGTGACCATAATGAGGCCGTGACTAGTTCCCAGAATGTGGGAACTCCTCATGACCATGAAGGCGACTACACTGCAACCACCCGCAAACATGTGGCAACCGTGTGGCGAACGTATATTCTCCTGCAGTTGCCTAAGTGGGACTTTGCAGGCCCTCTGCAGGCCCATAAAGCACAATTCCTGTAATTAACATATCAATCTACCTCACATCTGTATTTCCTCAATTGCAATCGTTTTTGGTGTATAAATGTCCTGCTGTACTGACTTAACTTTGGAGTAGTGATCACAGCCTTTGACTTAGACACTTCTCCCCTTGTGCAAGTAAAACTCACTGCTGATGGTTAATCTTATAGTTCCTTGAGTCTTATTAAAGGGTCAACTTCGTCACCATACATGAGTACAATGGGTGGGGTGGAAGATTGCAACCTTCACGTGGTCCCCCCTGTTTCGATGAATGCAATTAACCCGGCGTGCACAATCAAATAAGATCAAATAGAACAAGTTGTCCTCCAACTTTAGGCTGTGCACGCCATATGCAAGAAGAAGAACAACAACAATGGGTAGTGCAAAAGAGAATAGAAACAGAGTGTAGGATATTGCACCATAGCTATAGAGAAAGTGCAGGTAAAACATCTGCAAGTGTCACAATGAGGTGCATTGGAAGATCAGAGAATCTTTCTTAGCATATGAGCGATCCATTCAAGCACCTGATAACAGTGGGGGGAAAGATGTTCTTGAATCTGATGGTCCGTGCTTTCAAGCTTCTTTATCTTCTACAGACCCAGAGGGGGGAGAAAAGAAAATAACGGGGGTGTGAATGATCCTTGATTTTGTTGGCTGCTTTCCTGAGGCAGTATGAAGTGTAGGTGGAGTCAATGAGAGGAGATGAGGCAGATTTATGTAATGGACTGGGCTGTGTCTATGAATCTCTGCAGTTTCTTGCTGTCTTGGGCAGAGGAGTCGCCATACAAAGCTGTGATGCATCCGATTAGGATGTTTTCTCTCCTGCATCTATAATCATTGGGGATGTGTCAAATTTCCCTAGATAAGTGAACATGCAGCAGGTTTGCACCAAGCTTCCTCCTCCTCCCAGAAGAAAAGGTCAAAATGTTTTTTTTTTAATACTGTATGCCCCATTGAACTTCCCCACTAGTTAGACACACAAAAATCTGGAGTAACCTAGCAGGTCAGACAGCATCTCTGGAGAAAAAGAATAGGTAATGTTCAATTTCCCCACTCGACAGATTGGTAGAAAGTGACTGCACCTTCACGTTTAAGCCAGTGGGTTAAAATCAGTCAAAATTCCCATTGGTTTGGGGTTGGCTCATTATAACCTACGAAAGTTATAAGGGCACCTCTATAATTTCCAGCAACTACACAGTCAATAAGTAACCTGGCCAATATATTCTACTCATCTGGCCAGAATCTGTCCACAAGACTGACCACCAGGAAGGATAAAAGACTGAAAAAGAACAAGACAGCCTGGTGTGTAGGAACTGTAGAAGAAGGGTCTCAACCCAAAACATCATCTATTCACCTATTCCTTGCTACCTGATCCACTGAGTTACTCCAGCATTTTGTGCCTAAGACAGCCTAATTGTTCCGTTATCACTTTTTCATTATTCTTGTCTTTTTTAATCAATCTGTGGTGCTTGAACTGTGGGGGATGAATAAGGATGGGTCATAGATGTCAGGTTGTATGGACTTCTTGAAGTTAGCTGTTAACCGAAATTAACAGAAGTTGATAAAATCGTAACTATAAGAAATTGGAGGCAATTAAAAGGCAAAGGAATTAAGAAGTAGGAGAGTCAGAACAATAGATATTGGCAACATGTTTTGCTGGTTCCCATGGGAATATGTATTGTGGTCTCACCTGTTAATTATAAATGAATAGATGAAGGAGTTGCAAGCTTTGCAGCCTGATGTATGAAGCTCAGTCCCCATGTAAATATGTAGATGGATGCTGGAGTTTGCAAAGGGACATTGATGGATTAAGTGAATGAAATGAATTGTTGCAAATGGATTTCAATTCAGACCTAGGAGAGATAGATTAGAATATTTTGTGAATTAGAAGAAGCAACGCACTGTGGAGGAGCAGAGACTTAGGTGTTCATTTACAGATATTATTAAAGGCTTTCACAGTATGAACTAATTAAAAACATAATTGGAATATTAAATTTTATCTCCAGGAGGCTGGAATACAAAAGATGGAAATTAAATTGCATTTACAGAACTCAGGATAAACCCTATTTAAAGATCAGTATCCAATTCCATTGATATGTGTATTTGAGTGTGGAAGATTCGGGAGCAATCTAAATTAGATATTTAAGATGATTTTGTTGTTTGAAAGAATAAAGATAAACTATTTCCTCTGGTGGGGGAGTTCAGCACAAAAGACCTTAGCTTTAATTTTAGAGCTGATACACTCAGAATTCTTATTAGTAGCAATCCTTTCACATAAATGAAAGGGGAAATCTTATTTTTGGTCCCCGCTCCATCCCAAAATGTGGTAAGATTGAATCAACTAAAAATTTCAAAAACAAGATGAATAGATATTTTAGTTGGAAGGCTTATTGAGGTCATGTACCAATGTAGTTAATTTAGATGGAATTTTGAGTCATGATATGAGCAAATGTCAGAATCCTGTTCCTGCATTCTTAATGTAGATTGATGATGAACATTAATGCAAAAAGAGTTTTACAGGATAATGTGTTTGCGTGTCTTTTGTTTGAGAGGTCATTTTTAAGTTAATGTAATAAGCCCATCAACATTGCCTGTAGAAATCTTGCGGAAACATCAATCTGGTTGAATTAATTTTCTCATAAACTGAAACAGTGGTTAGCCTTGGTAAACTATCATCAAGCTGTGACTATGACAGAAAACTACCAACAAACTCAAAAATGAACATAACAGATAGACAAAGTATAGAGATGGAATAATTCAGCTGTAAGACATAACAGCTTCAGAATTACATTATGGGCAATCATTGCTGATTTCTTCCCAATTTTGATTGCAAACTGCAGGCAAATAATTTAACAGCAATTTTTGCTGTTTGACAAATTGATCAGCACAGAGACATGTTCATAGCACATATGAAATATCAGACTCCTGAAACAATCTTCCCTTTCACACCATGTTCCTGGTGATGCTGCCATAGACTCTGAACATTACCTCGTTCAGTTATTCTGTTATTGTACTTAAAAAAAGTTTGGAAGGATATGGACCAGACACGGTCAAATGGACTAGCTCAGTTAGGCAATTGATCAGCATGGACAGATTTGGCCAAAGGACATGTTTCCGTGCTGTATAGTTTTATGTCTCAATTGTGTCTCAGGTGTCAGGGGTTATGGGGAGAAGGCAGGAGAGTGGGGTTAAGAGGGAAAGATAGATCAGCCATGATTGAATAGCGGAGTAGACTTGATGGGCAAAACAGCCGAATTCTGCTCCTATCACATGAACTTATGAACATGAAATGTTTGCCAGGAGTGTATCATTTTCTGGGTATTTGACTACTAGCATTGATTCCTTAGCAACTTATTGTTGCTTTGTAATGATTCCAGAGCCATTGAATAGAGCATCGGGAATCTCTTCTCTCCATCTCATTGACCAGGGAGTTCAGGATCACATCTGAAAATCATGGCCAGCAGCTTGAATGTCTCAGACAATCATAAGTATTGAAAAACACAACAAAACAGGTAAAACAAATAAACATTGGGTCATTTTCATTCTTATTTTTGCTTGACAAAAATGCAAATACAATAGTTATAAAACTAAAATAATTAACCACACTTACATGAGACATGAGACTTACAAGCGACCCGGTGGCGCAGCGGTAGAGTTGCTGCCTTACAGCGCTTGCAGCGCCAGAGTTCCGGGTTCGATCCCAACTATGGGTGCTGTCTGTACTGAGTTTGTACGTTCCCCCCGTGACCACATGGGTTTTCTCCGAGATCTTCGGTTTCCTCCCACACTTCAAAGACATACAGGTTTGTAGGCAAATTGGCTTTGTATAAGTGTAAATTGTCACTAGTGTGTGTAGGATAGTGTTAATGTGCGGGGATCACTGGCTGGTGCAGACTCGGTGGGCGAAAGGGCCTGTTTCCATGCTATATCTCTAAACTAAACAATTATTTTTTTAAGTGATTTGATGTTTTTGTTTGAATAAACCTCAGTGAGGTCCTTGAAATGTTTTATTACAGTAAGAGCTAATTAAATACATTGTTGAAATGGAAAAAAACTATTATCTTGTTATATTAAATTATTTGGTCAGAGTTTGGTGAATCTGTGGAATTCTGCCACAGAAGGCTGTAGAGGCCAAGTCAGTGGATATTTTTGGGCAGAGATAGATTTTTAATTAGTGCAGATGTCAGAGGTTAGGGGAGAAATCAGGAGAATGGGGTTAGGAAGAGGAGATAGATCACCAATGATTGACTGGCGGAGTAGACTTGATGGGCCGAATGGTTGGTACTGGACCCCAAGAAATGGAGTTTATGGAGTGCCTCCATGATGGATTCTTAGAGCAGCTTGAACTGGAGCCTACCAGGGAGAAGGCAATTTTGGATTTGGTGTTGTGTAATGAACCGGATTTGATAAGGGAACTCGAGGTAAAGGAGCCATTAGGAGGTAGTGACCACAATATGATAAGTTTTAATCTACAATTTGAGAGGGAGAGGGGTAAATTGGAAGTGTCAGTATTACAGTTGAACAAACGGGACTATGGAGCCAAGAGAAAGAAGCTGGCCAAAGTTGACTGGAAAGATACCCTAGCATGGATGACAGTGGAACAACAATGGCATGTATTTATGGGAATAATACAAAAGGTGCAGGATCAGTTCATTCCAAAGAGGAAGAAAGATTCCAAGGGGAGTAAGGGGCGACCGTGGCTGACAAGGGAAGTCAAGGACAGTATAAAAATAAAAGAGAAGTATAACATAGCAAAGATGAGCGGGAAGCCAGAGGATTGGGTAACTTTTAAAGAGCAACAGAAGATAACTAAAAAGACAATACGGGGAGAAAAGATGAAGTACGAAGGTAAGTTAGACAAGAATATAAAGGAGGATAGTAAAAGCATTTTTAGGTATGTGAAGAGGAAAAGATTATCTAAGATCAAATTTGGACCATTGAAGACTGAAAAGGGCGAATTTATTATGGAGAACAAGGAAATTGGCAGACGAGTTAAACAGATACTTTGGATCCGTCTTCACTAAGGAGGACACAAACAATCTCCCTGGTGTACTTAGTGGCCAGAAGATCTACGGTGACGGAGGAACTGAATGAAATTCACATAATGCAGGAAATGGTGCTGGGTAGACTGATGGGACTGAAAGCTGATAAATCCCCAGGGCCTGATGTTCTGCATCCCAGGGTACTTAAGGAAGTGGTTCTAGAAATCGTGGTCGATTTTCCAATGTTCTATAGATTCAGGATCGGTTCCTGTGGATTGATTGGAGGGTAGCTAATGTTATCCCACCTTTTAAGAAAGGCGGGAGAAAGAAAACGGAATTATAGACCAGTTAGACTAACATCAGTGGTGGGGAAGATGCTGGAGTCAATTATAAAAGATGAAATAACGGCACATTTGGATAGCAGCAGTAGGATCGGTCCGAGTCAACATAGATTTACGAAGGGGAAATCATGCTTGACTAATCATCTGGAAATTTTTGAGGATGTAACTAGGAAAATTGACAAGGGAGAGCCAGTGGATGTAGTGTATCTGGACTTTCAGAAAGCATTTGATAGGGTCCCACATTGGTGATTAGTGGGCAAAATTAGAGCACATGGGGGTAGGGTGCTGACAGATAGAAAATTGGTTGGCAGACAGGAAACAAAGAGCAGGGATTAACAGGTCCCTTTCAGAATGCAGGCAGCGACTAGTGGGGTACCGCAAGGCCGGTGCTGGGATTGCAGCTATTTAAAATATGTATCAATGATTTAGATGAAAGGGTTAAAAGTAACATTAGCAAATTTGCAGATGACACAAACTTGGGTGGCAGTGTGAACTGTGAGGAGGATGCTATTAGGGTGCAGGGCAGGTTGGGTGAGTGGGCAGATGCATGGCAGATGCAGTTTAATGTGGATAAATGTGAGGTTATCCACTTTGGTGGCAAAAACAGGAAGGCAGATTTATCTAAATGGTGTCAAATTGGGACAAGGGGAAGTACAATGGGATATGAGGTTCCATGTTCATCAGTCTCTGAAAGTAAGCATGCAGATACAGCAGGCAGTGAAGAAAGCGAATGGCATGTGGGCCTTCATAACAAGAGGAGTTGAATATAGGAGCAAAAAGGTCCTTCAGCAGTTGTACAGAGCCCTAGTGAGACCACACCTGGAGTATTGTGTGCAGTTTTGATCTCCAAATTTGAGGAAGGATACGCTAGAGGCAGGAAACATGTTCCCTATGTTGGGGGAGTCCAGAACCAGGGGCCACTGTTTAAGAATAATGGGTAAGCCATTTAGAACGGAGATGAGGACATACTTTTTCACACTGAGTTGTGAGTCTGTGGAATTCAATGCCTCAGAGGATGGTGGAGGCCAGTTCTCTGGATGCTTTCAAGAGCGAGTTAGATAGAGCTCTGAAAGATAGCGGAGTCAAGGGATATGGGGAGACGGCAGGATATCAGCCATGATTACATAGAATCGAAGTGCCAAATGACCTACTCTGCACCTATTGTCTGTTGACCTTATATGCAATTCTTGTGTTCTCTGTATCTTCCTGAAACTTCCTTCCTCCCTATTAAATCTGCTTGATATCTAATTTGGTGCAGTGTAAGCAGGCATGTTTCTCACTTTAACTGCTGGTAAACTACGAAACGGTTGCATTCCAGCTTTTTCATTTGCGCACGAAGACAGGAGCATTCTGGTAGTTTCCAAAGTAAATCCCAGGTGTGCAACTTCACTGTAGAAATTTCGAATAAAATTTAAATAAGTACTTTAATCGTCATATTGCAACAGCTGAGTTAATCTAGCAATTTGTATCTATCGTCAATGTAAACCAGCATCTGCAGTTCCTTCCTACACATTTTATTTGCAACAGATGGTTTTTTTTCCCTCAAATCATTTATTGTGATAAGGAAATGGGAAATGGGGGTTTAGAGAAATCCATGTTTAATATCAGATGAACTGGAACTACCAGGATTGTTCACCAGTCCAAGACTTTTGAGAAGATTTTTCCTGATCCCTTAAACCGTTAAGAGTTCACATTTTCTGGTTGATAAGATTTCTGATTAGGATCTATGGATTGCATACACAACAATACTTTTCTGGGCAAAGACCTCTCGAAATTGAGATTGCAAATATTTGCATTTACAATAACATTAATTCAAAGAGGTTAATTGTTTGAAAGGAAATAAACATGTTGTTAATTATGTCATCCACCATTATGTTTATGAAAAGGATAAGACAAACACTATTTGCATAATACAGTTAAAACTGATTGATATCAATTAAAATGAACATAATCATCCTTAACACAACAGATAAGAATCGCCCCGTGTCTCATGTCTCATTCAAATTATATTTTTTCATATTTTGAGGATAAATTAATTTTGACTTTAGAAAGTTCTGGACTAGTCACATCATAACACCATGGTAGAATGCATATTAAACAAAATACAGACCCCATCTAACCTTTTAACAAAAATATATATATTTTTGAAATCAACCATGAATTCGACCAATTTCCCTCCGGGGATGAATAAAGTTTTATCGTATCACATCGTATCATATCATAAGTGCTTTTGCTTCTGCTATGTGCAATCAGAAGACTTAATGGGAAAAATGATTGAAATCAAATTTCAAACGGTGTTTGTTGTTTTTGTAGCAAGAGGTCCTAAATAAAAATTCTAGCAATCTCACACACATTTATAAAAAGACTAAGATTCTGCACTGGGACACGTTTCAGCCAAGGCTGACAAGATAAGATTCAACATCACCCTCAGCACACCGGTAAAGCCTTTGACTTATTGAGGGGAAAAAACGCCGGTTTCTCCTGCCTGTCAGAGGCGGATTTCCTCGGGCTGCTGGCTGCTGAAGAATAATCGATCCGATTTCCTTTCCCGATTTTTTTTTTAATCGTGAGGCAATTTAATAATTTGATTAAAATAAAAAGCGACACCCCCAACGCCTACAACGTGATGGATCGCAAGAACAGGACAAGACAAAGGGTAAGTCGTTTATTTTACATATAAACTTGCTTCTTGGGATGGCTTTAATCTAATTTTACGTTGTGAAAATGTTATTTGGGCCCCATGTTTTTCCTGCCGATATGGGGTTCAAATTCATCACAAATGCAACGTTCCAATCGATCACGTTCCAGAAATACCCACTTGCAAGATGATTTAAATGCTCTTTTTTTTGGACAATCATGTCATAAGAGCATCTAAATCGTCTATATTTTGTGTTATTGTCTACCCATAGTCAATATTTTTATACTAAATATCAATTTTAGTCCCATGTATTGTGCAAAAAAATTAAAATGTTGATTATATTGAGTGGATGTTTCTAGATTAATTTATGGGAATTAATCATCAAATTCCTTCCATCTGGTATATGAATTCATGACAGTGAGAAGTAAAAATCATGTTATTTTGTGAATTCTTGTGTGAATGGGATTAGTTTGTTATTTGGATACTTAGGCTATTTAAAAAAAAATATCCTTTTCTTAAGAAATTGAATCTACAGGACATTCTTAATGGGAAAGTAGTGGGCAGAAAGGCATGTCATGCGTGGTTTGAAGAGCAAAATCTTGTAGTTTACAATGCCAAAATTGAAAAGTTGAGGAAAACAAGGTGTACAGAGTTGCTTATTGGTTACAATCTGAGGAGTATGATGATGCTACTGATTATGGTATGCCAATGTACCAGCTAGCAACTGATCTTCTCCATAAAGACTTGGTCTTTTGCTAGGAATTGTAATTTATTTACCTATCTGTTACAGACTTACAGCATATAATACAATAATATTAAAGTTCTGATCTTGAGAATATCACATTTTTGAGTTTTCAAGGCAGTCTGGGTGTTTATTACTATTTCCGTCACAACGGTCAATTTTGTAATTGACTACAATTAGGTAATTAACTAATTATATGCTTTAATTTCAGGTCATCCAAGTAAGATGTTTTATATTTGTTTCAGAATGCTTCAACCTATAATAACTGAAAATTTCATTCAGTTCTCTTAATTGTTAAGAAAGTTATGGGCTTTTGACTGTCCTCGATCATAGCTTTTGTGTTAAGTCAATGCAAAAGCAGTAGGGAACATGGCCATAACTGTTTTAATACTGAAGATATGAAAGTGAATTATGTGTCAAATTAAACTTCTTTTTATGCTTTATCTGATGGGATAAATTGCAGACTTGATTTTTTAAATCTCAATTTTTTGTAACATTGATAAATAAAGTATCAGCCTGCCCAACCTATCCCTATAGCTCAGTCCCTCAAGTCCTGGCAACATCCCCGCAAATCGTCTCTGCACTCTTCCCATCCATTCTATAACTAGGTGACCAAAACTGAACACTGGTGGTTGTTTTGATGGTTAATTGATGGAAATGTATAGAAAATGCAGATGACACCAAAATTGGTGGAGGGAGCAGTAGTAGATTACCCAAAATGCTGCCTGGATCAAAGGATGTTATCCGTACGTAGAGGTTGGACAAACCTGGATTTTTTCCTCTGGAACATCAGAGGTTGTGTGACGATATGATAGAAGTATATAAACTGATGAGAGGCATAGATAAGATAGACAGTCAGATGTTAGGGAGGAGAAGGAAGAAGAGGAGTAGTTACCTAAAATTCAGTGGCCATACTGTTGTGTTGTTGTGGAAAATTAGGTGCTGTTCCTCCAGTTTGTGTGTGGCCTTGCTCTGGCAATGGAGGAGGCCCAAGAGAGTAAGGTTAGTATGGGAATGGGAAGTGAAGTGAAAATGGTTAGCAACCGAGAGATTCAGTAGGCTTTGGTGGACCAAGCGCAAGTGTTTCGCGAAACGGCCACCTAGTCTACACTTGATCACAGCAATGTACAGGGGACCATATCGAGAACACCAGATGCAGTAGATGAGGTGCACATGAACCTCTGTCTCACCTGGAAGGACTACTGGTGTCCCAGGATGGAGTTGAGGGAGGAGGTATAAGGACCGGTGTTCCATCTCCAGCAGTTGCAGGTGAAAGTGTCTGGGGAGGGAGCGGTTTGGGTGAGAAGGGAAGAGTGTTCGAAGGAGTTTGGAAGCAGCAATTATTATAATATGCTCTTCTTCCTTAAACAGTTTTAGCTGATCTATTTTTTGCACGAAAAATGTCTGAAGAAGATTCCCAACCCAAAATATCATTTATCTGTTCCCTCTACAGTCCCGCTGAGTTCTTCCAGTAATTTGCAGTTTGATACAAATAAAGAAGCGCATAAATAATATTTTGTTCTAGTCCATAAAGAGGCAATGGAATTGCATTAGTTATTTTAACACAAATTAAAAGCTGACATATCATTTTGCAGTGATTGACAGCAATAATTCCAAGCAGGAATCAACAGTTTTCAGACCCATGTACTGTATTACTGACAATTAAATAAATGTGACTCTAAGGAAAAAAGGGATTGTGCCGTTAATATTGCATGGAGATTACTTTAAATGAACTTTATTGTCCGGAAGGAGCTAAATTAACAAATTCTTATGAATTCATGTTTTATTTTTGATATTTGTGCCAGAAACAACATAGAAACATAGAAACATAGAAATTAGGTGCAGGAGTAGGCCATTCGGCCCTTCGAGCCTGCACCGCCATTCAATATGATCATGGCTGATCATCCAACTCAGTATCCCGTACCTGCCTTCTCTCCATACCCTCTGATCCCCTTAGCCACAAGGGCCACATCTAACTCCCTCTTAAATATAGCCAATGAACTGGCCTCGACTACCCTCTGTGGCAGGGAGTTCCAGAGATTCACCACTCTCTGTGTGAAAAAAGTTCTTCTCATCTCGGTTTTAAAGGATTTCCCCCTTATCCTTAAGCTGTGACCCCTTGTCCTGGACTTCCCCAACATCGGGAGCAATCTTCCTGCATCTAGCCTGTCCAACCCCTTAAGAATTTTGTAAGTTTCTATAAGATCCCCTCTCAATCTCCTAAACTCTAGAGAGTATAAACCTAGTCTATGCAGTCTTTCTTCATAAGACAGTCCTGACATCCCAGGAATCAGTCTGGTGAACCTTCTCTGCACTCCCTCTATGGCAATAATGTCCTTCCTCAGATTTGGAGACCAAAACTGTACGCAATACTCCAGGTGTGGTCTCACCAAGACCCTGTACAACTGCAGTAGAACCTCCCTGCTCCTATACTCAAATCCTTTTGCTATGAAAGCTAACATACCATTCGCTTTCTTCACTGCCTGCTGCACCTGCATGCCCACTTTCAATGACTGGTGTACCATGACACCCAGGTCTCGCTGCATCTCCCCTTTTCCTAGTCGGCCACCATTTAGATAATAGTCTGCTTTCCTGTTTTTGCCACCAAAATGGATAACCTCACATTTATCCACATTTACTGCATCTGCCAAACATTTGCCCACTCACCCAGCCTATCCAAGTCACCTTGCAGTCTCCTAGCATCCTCCTCACAGCTAACACTGCCCCCCAGCTTCGTGTCATCCGCAAACGTGGAGATATTGCCTTCAATTCCCTCATCCAGATCATTAATATATATTGTAAATAGCTGGGGTCCCAGCACTGAGCCTTGCGGTACCCCACTTTACCAGTTATATATAGAAAGTGCTTGCTCTGTGGTATCCAGCGGTCCAAAATTAATTTGAAGGCATTTGAGAAATCACATAGCGACACGCAATCAAAGTCAGATTCAATGCATTCCAAAATCCAATTGATCTTTTTCAACAATACTTGACCCACTGAGTTCCTTCAGCAGTTTATTTCTTGCTTTGCTCTTTTTCAAAAGCCCAATGTTCAGTTTCTATAATTAATTTTGTGCAGACGTTTTCACAAAGAAAAACAAACATGTCAATTGAAGGTACGGGGTTGTAAATTGCTCATGGTTGCATTCACTTACCAGGCATGCTAAGGACAAGCAATAATAAAATCAGTGATGCAGCACCACGGGCCCAATTTGCATGAGGTCATTGCTCAACTTGTCTGGAAATTCTTATAAGCGATTGGCTTTACTAAATTAAACTTAGAATCCTGCACCTTACTTGGGAGAATTATTGTCAAACGTACATCAAAACATACTTATTATGTATGTTTATTATGATGCTAATTATGATCTGAAATGAATTGCCTGGATGGACAGTATATTTGATGCAGATTCTGAGTAGCTTTCCAAAAGGAAATTGGATAAGTATTTGAAGGCTAAAAATATTTTCAGCGCAATGATGAAACAGTGGATTGGATTGAATTAATTTACAAAGTGCAATGCTAACTCAATGGGAAGAATGGCCTCCTTCTAGGATATAACCATACTATGATTCTGTTTGGATTCAACAGGGATTGAAGTGTAGTTTACACTGTGAATGGTAGGGCAATGGGGAGTGGTGTAGAGCAGATAGATCTAGGAGTGCAGGTACATAGTTCCCTGAAGGTGGCACCACAATATTAAGCAAATCAAGAAACATGGATTAGTGCAGAAAAATGGTGGAGGTAAAAAAGTCACCCATGATCTTATAAAATGGGTAAGTATAGTCATGGGACCAAATGGTCTACTCCTGTTTCTGTAGTTTGTGGACAGGTGCAATGGCGCCAAATTCCACCTGTCCACAATACAATTTATCTGTGAATATCATACTTGTTTTCCAAGATCCACTGCCACCTAACTTCGAAGGTCCCAGCCACGAAGGTCAGTACTGTTTACTTGCTTCAGCATGTCCTCTTTAAGTTAACCTTTCTAGTTGCACTTCCTGAAGCCTCTCCGAACTTCCTATGCCTCCACATCCCCAGCTCGTTCCCTCAACCATTCATGACTCCCACCACCTTCAAACATAATCGGAAATCCATCACCAAACCGTTGACATACCTTCTCTTTTATCACTACCAGCTAATCAGAACAAAAATTGGCCCCATGCTTTGATCTGATCATCAAGACCTTGATTGCCCATCTATGGCCTAACTATCCCATCAATTCCTTCTTCAGCCATTTCACCCTACAATAACATGTTAATCCAACTATCTGTTTTCATTTGGAAAGGTCATTGGCTATGTTAAGGATGCAAGATCAATCAACCCTTAACAATGTATCTCATGCTGCAACACTGCACCAATAGATATCCACAATATAGTTGGTCTATCCCACAACCCCCAGCAAATGCACCAAAGGATTTCTTAACTCCAAACTCATGGATAACTCTGTTTTCTGAGATTATCCATGTTTTCTGAGATGCTGTTTGACGCTGAGTTACTCCAGTATTTTATGTCCTTGTGTGAACGGTCCCAACCCGAATCATCATCTATCCATGTTCTCCAGGACTTCTTCCTGACCTGCTGAGTTACTTCAGTGTTTGTGTGATATAAAAGATTTCTAGATATTGTAATCTCCAGTGACAATGGACTAAATTAAAGTTGAGTTACAATAGTCTAAATTAGCTTTGCACAAATAACAACAGGTACTGGTTTACAAAAAAAAAGACACAAAATACTGGAGTAACTAAGCGCACACCAGCTTCATTGACGAACATGGATGTTACTTTTCAGGTTAATTCCCTTCTTCAGACTGACTACAGCAAGGGCGAGATAGCTGGAAGAGAGGTGAGGGTGTGACAAATCCAAGCAAGTGACAGATGATTAGCAGATGGGTGGACAAAGACCAGAGATGAGAGGAAGACAAAAGACTGTGAGATGGGGAAGAAGACAAATAAGGTAAATGTTATCATGTCTGACATTTTACCATACCACCATTTTCCTGGACTAAGCCTCCTACGTTTCTTGATTTGCTTAATGTTAAGCACCTTCACTTGTGCATCATATACATGGAGGTTCAAGGAAATAATATTATAGACTGCATGGAGCATGCAGTATGTCTCCAATGTCCGAAGAAGGGTCTCAACCCGAAACATCACCCAATCCTTCTCTCCAGAGATGCTGCCTGAGTTACTCCAGCTTTTTGTGTCTAGCTTCGGTTGAAACCAGCATCTGCAGTTCCTTCCTATGCATTTCTAACATATGCTTTGTATTACACTATAATGTCTAGCCCCTTGTTTCAGTAACACAATCAAAGTTCAGAGCAGAACCCCTTAACATCAACACAATTGCTAAGTAACGTAATTGACAGTAGTTTGCACAATGTCTTCGGCTGCAGAGGCCTTCCTGGAGTGCAAGTTGTTGGTTTGATGGAGATTTATTCTGTTCATTTTAAATGTGCTGTGAAGTAGTGGCTGTTTGTTACGTTCCTCTTCCAAATTTCAAACTTCAGAAGTGGTATACAAATATGCAGGCATTATAAAATTGGATGCTTAGTGCTAGCAACCCAGATGGAATTTATTTAATGGTTTTGACATGATTAAGCTTCTAATGTGTAGTCAGAGGGTGGTGAATCTGTGGAATTCATTGCCACAGAAGTTTGTGGAGGCCAAGTCAATAGATATTCTTAAAACAGAGATAGATAGATTCTTGATTAGTACGTGTGCCAGGGGTTATGGGGAGTAGGCAGGAGAATGGGGTTGAGAGGGGGAGATAGATCAGCCATGATTGAATGGCACAGTGAACGTGATGGGCCGAATAGCCTAGTTCTGCTCCTATCACTTATGAACTTGTTAAATTATAATGTCTACAATGTAGATGTAGCGTACTCGACTGAGATTACCACAGCTTAATTTCTTGGAAAGACAAAATGACAAAACACAAAGCCTAGTATGAGGGTAGACAAAAGTGCTGCAGAAACTCAGCAGGTGCAGCAGCATCTATGGAGCGAAGGAAATAGGCAACGTTTCAGACCGAAACCCTTCTTCAGACTGATCATGCCTAGTATGAAGTGGATTTCCCTCAGTAACTATCAACTCCTGACTTAGGTTTAGGCGGACTGAGCAGAGGCGTGTTCAGCGAAACGATTGCTGAGCCTGCGTTTGGTCTTCCTCTCACCCTCCCCCCATTTGTACCAAGGACAGAGTCCCCCTTGTCCTCGCCTTCTACCCCATCAGCCGTCGCATACAGCACATAATTCTCCGACTTTATCGCCACCTCCAACGGGATCCCACTACCAGCCACATCTTCCCATCTCCACTACTTTCCGCTTTCCGCAGAGACTGTTCCCTTGGCAACTCCCTGGTTAACTTGGCCCTTCCCACCCAAACCATCTCCTCCCCAGGTACTTTCCCCAGCAACCGCAGGAGATGCAACACATATCCCTATACCTCCCCCCTCGACTCCATCTAAGGTCCCGACAGTCTTTCCAGGTGAGGCAGAGGTTCACCTGCACCTCCTCCAACCTCATCTACTGTATCCGCTGTTAAAGGTGTGGACTCCTGTATATCGGCGAGACCAAACGCAGGCTCGGTGAACTTTTCACTGAACACCTCCACTCAATCTGCCTAAACCGACCTGATCTCCCGGTTGCTCAACACTTTAACTCCCCGTCCCATTCCCACACTGATCTTTCTGTCCTAGGCCTCCTCCATTGTCAGAGTGAGGCCCAGTGCAAATTAGACAGCACCTCATATTTTGCTTGGGTAGCTTACACCCCAGCGGTATGAACATTGACGTCTCTAGCTTCAAGTAAGCCCTTGCTTTCCCTCTCTCTCTCTCCATCCCCTCTCCCTTCCCAGTTCTCTGACCAGTCTTACTGTCTCTGACTACATTTTATCTCTGTACCGCCCACTCCCCTGACATCAGTCTGAAGAAGGGTCTCGCCCTGAAACGTCATCCATTCCTTCTCTCCAGAGATGCTGCCTGTCCCGCTGAGTTACACCAGCACTTTGCGTCCATCTTCGATGCCCTGTGATATATGGCTGATATAGATGGCTGCGTTTGATAAGCTAGGACAGAAGCAAATGGTGGCATTGTAACAGGATCCCAACTAAGAACAGATAATGATAATTTATTTATTTGATCGCTTAAAATAGAATTACATTAACAATTTGTCCTATCATAGTGATATTCTCTATGATAGGACAAATTGTTAATGTAATTCTATTTTAAGCGATCAAATAAATAAATTATCATTATCTGTTATTAGTTGGGATCCTGTTACAATGCCACCATTTGCTTCTGTCCTAGCTTATCAAACGCAGCCATCTATATCAGCCAAATATCACAGGGCATCGAAGATGGACGCAAAGTGCTGGTGTAATTATCACTGCATGCTCTCAGTTTAAATCACCATATTATCCATCTGTTATTACTGTTCAAAAATCAAACCAAAACCACAGATACTGGAAATTTGAAATAAAAACAGAAAATTCTAGAAACACTCGGGCAGCATCTGTGGAGGAAAAAGTGTTACTTTGCAAACTGAAGACCTTTTAAATGGATGAATGTTTCCAACATTTTCTGATTTCATTATTATGTTAGTACTACTTCATTGAATGTATTTGTATCCAGTCATGCACTTTAATGGAATAATGTTTGTACCCACCCATACAATTATATTTTCTAATTATTTGTGACGTAGCCTGACTCTTACACAAGAAATATGAGAATTTAATTAAAGCCCTGCTCACACAACTGTGCGAATATGGAGCTTTGAAACAATTGTATACATTTTATTCGTTGATTGTTAATTGCAAACGAAAACAAGCTTTGTCACAAGTCTTATTATGAAATAAATTTAACATCCAAAATAACTGAAGCTCCAGGATGCTTTTGATCCGGGTCCAATTTATAGTTAATTCTTTAATATGTTTATAACATAGCAAATTCCTATTTATAAGAACCTGCATTTTTTTTTTAAACCAGTGGAATTATTCCTTTAAGACACTGTACATCTGAAATCTACGACATCTAATTGTCGTTCCAAGGTTTTTTTTTATATCTCTTACATTTAGATTTACTCATCATTGCTGCAATGGAATGATGGTACTTATTCATTAAGAATGACTCAGATGAATCAAATTTAGCCAGCTATTGTGATTTCTTTGTTGTTCGCAAGGGGATACAAGATAAATTAACCTAAGATTTGCTAAAACTGAAACTCTACCATTATTTGTTATGTAAAATATAGCAACTTAATGATTCACGAGCTGATTCATCTTTCCGATACGTTAATGAAACAACTTGCCAGATGTTTAGAGAATACTGTACAGTGGTGCAATCTAAAAAACACAATCACAATCACTCACTTCCCTTCTGTTTTATTACACCACCTCTCTCCAACTTTCTCTCCAACTATCACCAACTCTGATAAAAGATCAATAAAGTGGTACTTAAATTTGTTTTCTCTGTCCACAGATGCTCCCTGACGTGTTGAGTATTTGTGACATTTACTGTTTTAATATGGGATCAAATTTATTCAGTATTAAAGTAAAAGTTGCTTTGATTTCATTGCCTACATAATCAATGCACATTGAGAATTGTTCATCCCAGTTTGGCAAAAGAATAAATCAGGGAAGGTAGTGCATCCGTGGATAACAAGGGAAATCAGGGATAGTATCAAAGCAAAAGATGAAGCGTACAAATTGGCCAGAAAAAGCAGCATACCAGAGGACTGGGAGAAATTCAGAGACCAGCAGAGGAGGACAAAGGGCTTAATTAGGAAAGGGAAAATAGATTATGAAAGAAAACTGGCAGGGAACATAAAAACTGACTGCAAAAGTTTTTTATAGATATGTGAAGAGAAAGAGATTAGTTAAAACAAATGTAGGTCCCTTGCAGTCAGAAACAGGTGAATTGATCATGGGGAACAAGGATATGGCGGACCAATTGAATAACTACTTTGGTTCCGTCTTCACTAAGGAAGACATAAATATCTACCGGAAATAACAGGGGACCGCGGGTCAAAGGAGATGGAGGAACTGAATGAAATCCAGGTTAGTCGGGAAGTGGAGTTGGGTAAATTGAATGGATTAAAGGCCGATAAATCCCCAGGGCCAGATAGGCCGCATCCCAGAGTACTTAAGGAAGTAGCTCCAGAAATAGTGGATGCATTAGTGATAGTTTTTCAAAACTCTTTAGATTCTGGAGTAGTTCCTGAGGATTGGAGGGTAGCTAATATAACCCCACTTTTTAAAAAGGGACGGAGAGAAAACGGGGAATTACAGACCAGTTAGTTTAACATCGGTAGTGGGGAAACTGCTAGAGTCAGTTATTAAAGATGGGATAGCAGCACATTTGGAAAGTGGTGAAATCATTGGACAAAGTCAGCATGGATTTACGAAAGGTAAATCATGTCTGACGAATCTTATAGAATTTTTCGAGGTAACTAGTAGAGTGGATAGGGGAGATGTGTTGTATCTGGACTTTCAGAAGGCTTTTGACAAGGTCCCACATAAGAGATTAGTACACAAACTTAAAGCACACGGTATTGGGGGTTCAGTATTGATGTGGATAGAGAACTGGCTGGCAAACAGGAAGCAAAGAGTAGGAGTAAACGGGTCCTTTTCACAATGGCAGGCAGTGACTAGTGGGGTACCGCAAGGCTCAGTGCTGGGACCCCAGCTATTTACACTATATATTAATGATTTGGACGAGGGAATTGAATGCAACATCTCCAAGTTTGCGGATGACACAAAGCTGGGGGGCAGTGTTAGCTGTGAGGTGGATGCTAGGAGGCTGCAAGGTGACTTGGATAGGCTGGGTGAGTGGGCAAATGTATGGCAGATGCAGTATAATGTGGATAAAAGTGAGGTTATCCACTTTGGTGGCAAAAACAGGAAAGCAGACTCTTATCTAAATGGTGGCCGATTAGGAAAAGGGGAGATGCAACGAGACCTGGGTGTCATGGTACACCAGTCATTGAAAGTAGGCATGCAGGTGCAGCAGGCAGTGAAGAAAGCGAATGGTATGTTAGCATTCATAGCAAAAGGATTTGAGTATAGGAGCAGGGAGGTTCTACTGCAGTTGTACAGGGTCTTGGTGAGACCACACCTGGAGTATTGCGTACAGTTTTGGTCTCCAAATCTGAGGAAGGACATTATTGCCATAGAGGGAGTGCAGAGAAGGTTCACCAGACTGATTCCTGGGATGTCAGGACTGTCTTATGAAGAAAGACTGGATAGACTTGGTTTATACTCTCTAGAATTTAGGAGATTGAGAGGGGATCTTATAGAAACTTACAAAATTCTTAAGGGGTTGGACAGGCTAGATGCAGGAAGAT
This sequence comes from Amblyraja radiata, assembly GCF_010909765.2. NCBI lineage: Eukaryota > Metazoa > Chordata > Chondrichthyes > Rajiformes > Rajidae > Amblyraja > Amblyraja radiata. The sequence continues at coordinate 26,434,730 of NC_045966.1, forward strand.
TGTTCCCGATGTTGGGGAAGTCCAGGACAAGGGGTCACAGCTTAAGGATAAGGGGGAAATCCTTTAAGACCGAGATGAGAAAAACATTTTTCACACAGAGAGTGGTGAATCTCTGGAACTCTCTGCCACAGAGAGTAGTTGAGGCCAGTTCATTGGCTATATTTAAGAGGGAGTTAGATGTGGCCCTTGTGGCTAAAGGGATCAGGAGGTATGGAGAGAAGGTAGTAGATAAGGAAGACATTAATAATCTGCCGGAAATAGCAGGGGACTGCGGGTCAAAGGAGTTGGAGGAATTGAGTGAAATCCAGGTTAGTCGGGAAGTGGTGTTGGGTAAATTGAATGGATTAAAGGCCGATAAATCCCCAGGGCCATTAATCTAAGGCCCTGGGGATTTCTTTATAAGGTAGTAGATAATATGACAACTGTGGTTGACAATCTGCATGAATGTATAACTATAGAAATAATTAATGGTGGAAATAAAAATGTAATCATTAGTTGTATATATAGAGCACCGGGGTCAAGTATTGAAATCTTCAGGGGCTGGATGGAGAGTATGTTTTCAACAACAAGTAGTAAATCAGTGTTTTTATGTGGAGATTTCAATATTGACCTACTAAATCCTAATCAACACAACCTTACAGAAGATTTTATTAATACTATGTACAGCATGAGTCTATTTCCTAAAATCACTAGACCGAGTAGAATTACTTCCCATTGCGCTACACTCATTGATAATATATTTAATAATGATGTGGAAAATAAAATAGTAAGTGGATTATTAATTAATGATATAAGTGACCATCTGCCAGTTTTTATAGTTTATGATAATATCCACAGGAGCAACAAACCAAACAAATTAATAGAATATAGACGAGTGAGATCGGAGGAAGCTATCAATGCACTAAAAAAGGATCTATTGGCACAAAACTGGGATATAATATACCAAAAAAGAGACATTGATAGTGCTTATGAAACATTTATTGCAATATTTAAGTCATTATATGATAAAAATTGTCCAATTAAAGAATATAATAGAAAATCAAAATATACTAAATGTCCATGGATTACAAAGGGATTACAAAATGCTTGTAAAAAAAAAAATGCCCTATACAGAGATTTTATAAGAGAGAGAACTAAAGATACAGAAAATAAATATAAAAAGTATAAAAATAAATTAACTTACATCATAAGAGAAAGCAAGAAAGATTATTATAAGAAGAAATTAGATGACAATAAAGACAATATAAAAAGAATATGGAGCATACTTAATAGCATTATCAGAAATGGTCCGGGGAAAACAAATTACCCGAAGTATTTTATTGATAAGGATAAGGAAAATTACAATATGGAAGATATAGCTAATAGTTTTAATAATTTTTTTGTAAATATTGGACCAGACCTGGCTAAACAAATCCCCAATTCAGGGACATCTGGAGAAACTCCTGAGAATTTAGTGGAGAGAAATCCCTGCTCTATGTTTCTTACGGCAGTAGAAGAAAAAGAACTGTTGGATATTGTCAAAACATGTAAAAATAAAAAATCTACCGATTTCAACGACATTGACATGTCGCTAGTTAAGATGGTCATTGAGGGGATCGCCAAACCTTTAACATTCATCTGTAATTTATCCTTCCAAACCGGTACTTTCCCAATTCAAATGAAAATAGCAAAAATAATACCAATATACAAAACTGGGAACAAGCATCATTTTACAAACTATAGACCTGTTTCCTTACTCCCACAATTTTCCAAAATATTAGAAAAAATGTTTAATAATAGATTAGACAAATTTGTAGAAAAGAATAAATTAATCACAGAAAGTCAATATGGATTCAGAACAAATAGATCAACATCACTTGCAATACTAGAATTAATTGAAGACATCACAAACGCCATTGATAAGAAATTATATGCAGCTGGGATATTTATTGACATAAAAAAAGCATTTGATACAATTAATCATGATATTTTATTTAAAAAATTGGAGAGGTATGGAATTAGAGGAATAGTACTGGACTGGATTAAAAGCTACTTAAGTAACAGGCAACAGTTTGTAAATCTGGGTAGTCATAATTCTACATGCTTGGACATTGTGTGTGGTGTACCACAGGGGTCAGTGCTGGGCCCAAAATTATTTATCATGTACATAAATGACATTTGTAATGTGTCCAATGTCTTGAGGCTGGTTTTGTTTGCAGATGATACAAATATTTTTTGTTCTGGGGAAAATTTAAAACAGCTATTGGATAAAATAATAAAAGAAATGGGTAAATTGAAAATATGGTTTGATAGGAATAAAATTTCATTAAATCTGAGTAAAACTAAAATAATGTTATTTGGTAATTGTAGAATAAATACACTAGTAAGTATAAAGATAAATGGGGTGGAAGTTGAAAGTGCATGAAAATAAATTTCTTGGGGTTATAATTGATGATAAAATAAGCTGGAAATCACATATTAAACATGTAAAATTAAAATTGTCAAAAAGTATCTCTGTATTATACAAAGCCAAGCAAGCTCTGGATTACAAATCACTCCGTATTCTTTATTGTTCATTGATTTTACCCTACTTAAATTATTGTGCAGAAGTCTGGGGTAATAACTATAAAAATTCGATACACTCATTAACCATGATGCAAAAAAGAGCAATTCGTATTATCCATAATGCTAAGTATCTGGGTCATACGAATCCATTATTTTTAGAGTCAAAATTATTAAAATTAGAAGATTTGGTTACATTCAAAACAGCTCAGATAATGTTTAGGGCCAAAAATAAAAATTTACCTGGAAACATTCAAAAATTATTTAACGAGCGTGTGGGGGGTTACAATTTAAGAGGAATATTTAACTTTAAGAAACAAAAAGTCCGTACGACTAGAAAAACCTTTTGTATTTCGGTTTGTGGAGTAGGAGTGTGGAATAAATTGAACGGGGAATTGAAGCAATGCACAAACATGAATCATTTTAAAATGATATATAAAAAAATAATTCTCAAGGGGTACAGGGATGGAGGGGATGGTTGACAAGTGGGGGTTAGTGTTTATCTATTGCTTTACTATTGTTTACTTATGATTGGGTACTTCAGTTATGAAGTTTGTATGTACATAATAGCTGTATGTATATATATGTCTGTAGGTATTATGGGAAATTGCCTAGGGTAGTATTATTATTAGTAATGAATTGATTTTTAAATATGGTAGAAGTGTTGGGGAAAAGGGGTGAGATTTAATAAGTTATTCTTCTTCTCACTCCTTTTCGAGCTTGTACAGACACAGAGTTGGACATTGGAACTTTGATTTTGTTCTTCTCATTGCTTTGTAAATATTGATTGTAATGTCCAATTGTTTGATAATTTCGATTTTGTTAATATTAATGTCGTTAATGTCTTTACTTGTTCGGAATAAATAAATAAATAAATAAAAATTTTAAAAGGCAGGTACGGGATACTGAGTTGGATGATCAGCCATGATCATATTGAATGGCAGTGTAGGCTCGAAGGGCCGAATGGCCTACTCCTGCACCTATTTTCTATGTATCTATGAGAGAAATCCGTTTCATACCAGACTTTGTATTGTCACGTCAAGAGTGTTTTGTTGTCATGTCCCAGACAGAATAATGAAACTCTTACTTGCAGCAGCACAACACAATATATAGTATCTGTAAACAATACAATAAATGGGAGAAAAAAAATCAGACCTTATTTGGAGGTTGTAGTGTTTAATAGCCTGACAGCTGTAGGGAAGAACATGAGCTGGGACAAATAGCTGCGGTCCCAGCACCGAGTCTTGCAGTACCCCACTAGTCACTGCCTGCCATTCTGAAAGGGACCTGTTAATCCTTACTCTTTGTTTCCTGTCTGCCAACCAATTTTCTATCCATGTCAGCACTCTACCCCCAATACCATGTGCCCTAATTTTGCCCACTAATCTCCTATGTGGGACCTTATCAAATGCTTTCTGAAAGTCCAGGTACACTACATCCACTGGCTCTCCTATGTCCATTTTCCTAGTTACATCTTCAAAATATTCCAGTAGTTTAGTCAAGCATGATTTCCCCTTCATAAATCCATGCTGAATCAGACCGATCCTGTTACTGCTATCCAAATGTGCAGCTATTTCATCTTTTATAATTGACTCCAGCATCTTCCCACCACCAATATCAGGCTAACTGGTCTATAATTCCCTGTTTTCTCTCTCCCGCCTTTCTTAAAAAGTGGGATAACATTAGCTACCCTCCAATCCACAGGAACTGATCCTGAATCTATAAAACATTGGAAAATGATCACCAATGCCACTTCCTTAAGTACCCTGGGATGCAGACCATCAGGCGCTGGGAATTTATCAGCCTTCAATCCCATCAGTCTACCCAACACCATTTCCTGCCTAATGTGGATTTCCTTCAGTTCCTCCGTCACCCCAGATCCTCTGGCCACTAGTACATCAGGAAGATTGTTTGTGTCCTCCTTAGTGAAGATGAATCCAAAGTACCTGTTCAACTCATCTGCCATTTCCTTGTTCCCCATAATAAATTCACCCTTTTCAGTCTTCAAGGGTCCAACTTTGGTCTTAACTATTTTTTTCCTCTTTACATACCTAAAGAATTATTCACTGTATCTTGAGACATGTTTTGGTTTACAAGCCCTTACTAATACCAGGCTAGATACAAAATGCTGGTGTAACTCAGTGGGACAAACAGCATCCCTCAATAGAAGGAATCCATTTGTTCTATCCAGAGCTGCTGCCTGTCCTGCTGAGTTACTCCAGCATTTTGTGTCTATCTTCGGTGTAAACCAGCTTCTGCAGTTTCTTCCTACACTAATACCAGGCTGCCATGCTGAGCACTTCCAGTGTTTTCTGTGATTTATTCTAAGATTGATTGAGGAGAAGGACATAAGATTAAAGTAAATTAGGCTTGCTCCAACTTTTATTCACTGCATTTATAACAATCCTTATCTCACCAATGTGTTAATCAGCCCACCTGCTGGAAGATTCAAGAAGTGCACTCAAGACCACATACAAAGGGGACACAAGATTACAAGTGTAAGAAGGAAGTGCAGATGCTGATTTAAACCAGTTAGACACAAAAAGCTGGGGTAACTCAGAGGGTCAGGCAGCATCAGTAGAGAAAAGGAATAGGTGACATTTCGGGTTGAGACTCTTCTTCAGTCTGAACATGAGTCTCGACCCGAAATGTCACTTAAGATTAGAAACTGTTCACATAGGATTTTATTTTTTAAAGTGTTACTCAATATAAAATTGATTTACTCACAAGAAGATCACATTGATTTACTCACAAGAAGATCACATTGCACAAATTGTGAGATGGGCCCAGGCCCTTCGGTGTCTCATCCATGTTTGCACCCTAATCTTCTATGTACATTAATGTCACTGGTAGTGCCAATGCATTTCTGACAATACCCATGCAAACTAGAGCTCAAAGCTTCCGACAGTGTGCATCAGAGAGCAGTGTCAGTAGAACAAGGAGCATCTTTGCACTGTTCTCTCTCGATTTGCTATTTACAGGGAAACACCGCTGACATCAAGCGACCTGATTGAACAGCCTCATAATTAATTGCTCATAACCTTCCAATGTCCTCAGAGCTGCAGTGTATTCTACAACTAACAGGGAGTCTCAATTTTCTGGTACTTACCAGGTTCATTCAACAAATGACCAATGTCATCATTAATGCCAAGCCTCTCTGGAAATCGTGGCCTCAAGGGTGGGTGAAAAGATATGCTGTAATAAAAATGAACTGCAGATGCTGGTTTATACCAAAGATAGACACAAAATGCTAAAGTAGCCCAGAGAGTCAGGTAGCATCTCTGAAAAAAATGGACAGACGACATTTCGGATCGGGACCCTTCTTCATTCTGGCCCAGAAACGTCACCTATCAGTTATCTCCAGAGATGCTGCCAGACCTTTTGAGTTACTCCAGCATTTTGCATCTATCTTTGGAAATTATATGCCTATCTGTGGAGAACCAATTCCAGTAGAGTTATCAGAGACACTTCATTCTGCCTGGATCAATCTGAATTGTATTCACAAGCTTCTCAAGGCTGCCATCACCAAGATATGAGAAAGTTTCCAGTGAGGCCTTTGGTCCTACTCTCACTACCAGATAGTGCCCTCTGTGGTTCTTAACATCCCCAGCCACTGGATCATTCCAGCCAGTAAAGGATGATCTATCATTGTTCTCACCTGGCTGCTTACCACAGCAGGAGCGAAATTAACCAAGGTTCTCGATTCATGTTGTTATCAGCAAGGAGAGAACGACATCTTGGACATTGACATCTTACAACATTACTGAGTCCCTATGAGGACAGGCAACCATTGACTGTACATATGTGCCTATAAGGGCTCAAATTAATAACCTGCACTATGTCATCAACAGACAGGGTTCCCACCTTCTGGTTTGCTCATCCCAAGGGAACCTGCAATCTGAGTAATACAATGGTGCACCTAGTAGAGATGCTACCTCAAAACGCAAGAGACCCAGGTTCAATTCTGACCTTGGCTGCCATCTGTGTGGAGTTAAGGGCCTGTCCCACTTACGCGTCCTTGGCTCGCAAATTACGCGATCTCGTGGTCGCTTGAGGCGTAAGGGCACCGTATGGCCGCGCGGGGCCGGTCCAACTTAGAAGCGCGGAGTGGTATGGAATTGTGCAGGGCCAGTCCCGACATCGCGCGGGACTTCGAAATTCTTGCAGTGAACGAAATCCTCGCGCATCAACGGCCTGTCGCGGAACTGACGGCCAAAGCGGGACAGGCCCAAGACCCTGGCGCGACGCAACGTCTCACCTTCAACAGCAGCAGAAAGTTTTTCTTAAACATTATGAAGCTGTAGGCCAGCCATAGAATCTGGGCAGGGGACTGTTGTTGGTGAGAATATGGGGAGAATCAAAATAATCCTATATCAATCCTAATTAATTTAGGATTCGTGTAAATGGGTGGTTGATCGTCGGTGCAAACTTGGTGGACCGAAGGACTTTTCTCCATATTCCATTTCTCTCTGGGTCTATGATACTCTGTAACTGTAAGATCAACATTGCTCTGAGGGATGGATCTTTGGGGGAATGACACTACCTTCTACTTCAGTGGCTTCTTATACCATCTTGGATACTGAACACACCCAATGAGCATTTAAACAGCAAAAGCCAACAGACTACCAGGGCAGAAATGGGGGAGCAGGAAGTCTACAGTACACATCAGGCATAGAGTTTTTTTTCTTACTGGGGAGAGGATTTAAAAATCGCAGGTGCAATGGGACTTGGGAATGCCAGTGCAAGATTCCCAAAATGTTAATTTGCAGATTGAGTCAGCATTAAGGAAGGCAAATGCAATGTTAGCGTTCGTTTTGAGAGGACTAGAATATAAAAAGCACGAATGCAATGGGGTTTAGAAGGATGAGGGATATCTCATTAAAACCTACCAAATAATGAAAGGCCTCGATAGAGTGGATGTGCAGAGGATGTTTCCACTAGTGGGAGAATCTAGGACCAGAGGCCACAGGCTCAGAATTAAAGGACTTACCTTCAAATTACAGATGAGGAGGAATTTATCTCGCCCGAGGGTGGTGAATTTGTGGAATTCATTGCTACATACAGCTGTGGAGCCCGAATCATTGGGTATGTTTAAAACGGAGGTTGATAGGTTCTTGATTTGCAATGTTGTCAAAGATTATGGGAAGGAGAATGGGATTCAGGAGGAAAAATAGATCAGCCATGATCAAATGGTGGAGTAGGCTCGATGGGCCCAGTGGTCTAATACTGCTCCTATGTCTTATGTTCTAATAGATGTGGAAACTTTCTCATAATTAGCTGCACAATATGCTACCTTGCAAACTGCAAACAGCAGCCAGAGGAAGATCAACACGGTGACCAAAAACTGAAGGACCATGAGTCAGATCCTCAAACCATCAGTAGCAACATTAGCAAGAGTACCATGAAGGCTTCCAGGGGAACATGCTCACTCAAGATCAATAGTCTCAATTCCTCATTGAGCGAGGCATTGTCCATAAGGACTACAAAGAAGTCTATCGTTCGAGGACGCTTTTCATAAATCACCTGCAAAATCATAATCCCAAATTGTCAAGGGAGATGCCATGTGATGAACATTTCAAAGCAATAGGCAATAGACAATAGGTTCAGGAGTAGGCCATTCGGCCATTCAGCCCTTTGAGCCAGCACCGCCATTTAATGTGATCATGGCTGATCATCCCCAATCAGTACCCCATTCCTGCCTTCTCCCCATATCCCCTGACTCTGCTATCTTTAAGAGCTCTATCTAGCTCTCTCTTGAAAGCATCCAGAGAACCTGCCTCCACCTGAGGCAGAGAATTCCACAAACTCACAACTCTCTGTGAGAAAAAGTGTTTTTTCATCTCCGTTCTAAATGGCTTACCCCTTATTCTTATACTGTGGCCCCGGGTTCTGGACTCCCCCAACATCGTGAACATGTTTCCTGCCTCTAGCCTGTCCAAACCCTTAACAATCTTATATGTTTCAATAAGATCGCCTCTCATCCTTCTAAATTCCAGAGTGTACAAGCACATCCGCTCCATTCTCTCAGCATATGACAGTCCCGCCATCCCGGGAATTAACCTTGTAAACCTATGCTGCACTCCCTCAATAGCAAGAATGAAGCAATAAGGTCTACATCAATTCAACAGTGAGTCATTCCCCAACACGCTGTAAATGAAATACATTTTAAGATATTTTACCAATTGAAGGGCCTTTCACAACGTAATTCACGACCTTTTTTACTCGTGGACGTTTTTCATCATGCTAGAAAAATGCCCTGACCTACTTGATGCCACGAGTACCTACGACTAGCATCACGGCCTGCTACGACCTACCTACGGCCTCCTACGACCTCGTGACGACCATGCTGCGAGTAGGAGTCAAGGGCAAACTCAGCAGAGGTCGTGAATTAGGTCGTGAAAGTGGGACAGGCCCTTAACCATTTCAAGGTTAAAAAAAAGGCAAACTGATACATTCTCAATGGCAAATGAATCATGCTTCACTCTGTTGCAACTGAATGAAATCAATGTAATTTCACATTATGATTACATTATTTTCTGACAAAGAGCATTAGGCCTGAAACGTTACCGGTTTCGCTATCCACTACTATTTCCTTACTTGCTATTTCAGAATGCCAGCATCTGCCATTTTTGATTTTCATTCTATGCCTCACATTTTCCTGCACAAGTTCTGTCCTCTACATTTTCTCCTCTGCTGCTGAAGCTTTCAATCTTTTGCACACGAGGGAAAAGACAGAGCTCATTTCATCTTGCAACAGGATTGTGCAGATATTTTTCTGCCTCACTTAGGAGTCCCAGCCTCAGGTGTTGCCAAGTTAGTTGTTGTAGGAGCAGGCATGCGGGCATGAAGAATCATAAGATTGGAATCAACTTCACGCAGTAACTGCAATATGTTGGTGAGAAACAGCAGATGTTGGTTTATACCACAGATGGACAAAAATGCAGGAATAACTCAGCGGGCCATGCAGCATCTCTGGAGAAAAGGAATATGTGACGCTTCAAACTTGAGACTTCAGACTTCAGGGTCTGAAGAAGGGTCCCAACCCAAAATGTCACCTATTCCTTGCTGCCTGACCCCTGACTTACTCCTATACTTTGTGTCTATCTTCCACATGGATCAATGCTTGGACCACGGCATTTTTTGATTCATACAAGTGACGCATTTTGAAATATGAAGCAAAATTTATGAATGATATTGAAGCTGGAACATGATGTACAGGAAGGATGAAACAATCGATTGCAATAAGACTTAGCTGAAGGAGCAATAAGGATAGCTGAAGGAGTAGGCAAGTGGCAGGTAGAATATAGTATTACTGTGAAGTGATGATATTTGACATAAGAGATGGGGAGAGGAAACATGAAGTGCACCATACTGTGCAATGCACAGATCAAAGACATCTTATGTACAAAATATTGAAGGTGGAAATTCACATAAAGAGTGTAGTTAATGAAATAATTTACAGCTTCATAATGTTTAAGAAAGAACTGCAGATGCTGGAAAAATCAAAGGTAGACAAAAAATGCTGGTGAAACTCAGCGGGTGAGGCAGCATCTATGGAGCGAAGGAATAGGTGATGTTTCGGGTCGAGACCCTTCTTCAGACTGATGTGGGGGTGGTGAGGCGGGAAGAAGAAAGGAAGAGGCGGAGACAGTAGGCTGTGGGAGAGCTGGGAAGGGGAGGGGAAGGAGGGAGAAATGCCTCGCCCGCTGTGTTTCTCCCGCATTTTTGTCTACAGCTTCACAATGGTAAGTTGTGAGCACAATAGCAGGAAAGCTGTGGTAATCCTTTATAGTGGTCTAATTAGGCCACAATTAGACATATTTCATTCATTTCTGGTCAACCTATAAAGGGAGGTTCTGAGGAAGCAGAGAGATCTTGAGAGGATGACATTTTGGCCTTGTGCTTAAGTTGGAGAAGCTGCAGTTGTTCTTCAGAGAAAAAAAGGGTAAGCCAAGATTTATTGAAGGTGTACATTCTGATAGCAGGGTATTCCCATCTACTGATGTTGCATAGAGTAAAGTAAACACGTTTTAAGGTTTAGGAAATAAAGATTACAAGGGAAAGCTTTTCTGTGCAGTTAGAGGTGATAAGTAATAGGTCATAGGTGCAAGCATAGTAAGTGGATCATCGACCCATCATGTCCATGCCAATCTTTTTGTCCATTAGGAACCTGGAACCTATTGCTAATGGGAGTGTGGAAGTCTAGATGGTCAATGATTTCAAATGGAAACTGGACAAAAAACTTTTTCGGAAATTAACTTACAGGGATAGAGCAAGAGAGCGTGAGTGACTAGATCATTCTACAGAGTCAAATAGACAACTTCCATATTATTATGTCTCTATGGTGTCAATCGAGTCACTTCACAATCATGTGCTCCACTGCACTGAAGTAATCATGTTTAATTGAAAGTCTCACTCAATACCCAGCGGCCTGGCTTCTCTCCAGCACATTTACATGAAGCATAACAGCAGCAAGCTCCCGAGGTGAGACATCTCAGTAAGCAGCTGTGATGTAAAGGTCATAATTGTCCAGTTTGTGTCCCAAATGGCAATGTATCTGAACATCGTTATATATAATTTTCAAGACATTAGCAAAGCAAAACACATAAGCAGAAAATTGTGACAATTTTACTTTTAATTACGGACCCTACTCGTCTTTCCAATTTGAAAACTTTGTAGGTGGTGTTAATGGCCTGGCACTAGATGGCAGTATCCCCTCTGTGGCAGCAGACTGACCGCTGAAAGGCTTACACTTTTCACCTTGAGTCCACACAGATGCCCCAATGACCCATGAAGATTTTGTGCCCTAGCTGGGCTGGCCTCAGCCAAATGACCACAATCAATTGGGCAGAGCTGGTAGTGATTCTGCCTTACAGTGAAAGAGACCCTAGTTCAAGCCTGATCTCGGGTGCTATCCTTGTGGAGTTTGCACATTCTCCCTGTGACCAAGTGGGTTCCCCCCGGGCACTCTTGCTTCCTCCTACACCCTAAAGCTGTGCAGGTTTGTAGCTTAATTGGCCTCTGTAAATTGCCCCCCTTCTTCTTCTTGTGTATGGCGTGCACAGCCTAAAGTAAGAGGACAACTTGTTCAATTTGATCTTATTTGATTGTGCACGCCAGGTTGATTGCATTCATTCGAAACAGGGCAGACCACGTGAAGGTTGCAATCTTCCACCTCATTGCCCCCCCCCCTTAAGGTGTTGGGAATGGATGAGAAGGTGGGATAGCATAGAACGAGTGTTAAGGGGTGATCAGTGATCAGCGTGGACATGGTGGATGAAGGACCTGTTTTCATGCCATATCGCTAAGCTAATTGAAACTAATTGAAGGAGCAATCTGGGGTGGCTGCCTCTGGGGCGTAGATGAGTGCTCTGTTGTGAGAGCATGGTGGGAGGTGAATCGGTGACCTTGTATGGGGTGCAATCAGTACCTTCAGCCTTCACGTCAAGCAACCTCTCAAAGGAGTGTCAATAGACAATAGACAATAGGTGCAGGAGTAGGCCATTCGGCCCTTCGAGCCAGCACCGCCATTCAATGTGATCATGGCTGATCATCCACAATCAGTACCCCATTCCTGCCTTCTCCCCATATCCCCTGACTCCACTATTTTTAAGAGCCCTATCTAGTTCTCTCTTGAAAGCATCCAGAGAACCTGCCTCCACCGCCCTCCGAGGCAGAGAATTCCACAGACTCACCACTCTCTGTGAGAAAAAGTGTTTTCTCATCTCCGTTCTAAATGGCTTATTCCTTATTCTTAAACTGTGGCCCCTGGTTCTGGACTCCCCCAACATCGGGAACATGTTTCCTGCCTCTAGCGTGTCCAGACCCTTAACAATCTTAGTGTCAGAGCGGCACGGTGGCGCAGCGATAGAGTTGCTGCCTTGCAGCGCCGGAGACCTGGGTTCGATCCTGACCATGGATGCTGTCTATACGGAGAAAGAGAGAGCACTAGCATGAGTGTGTCTGTCTCACAAAGAATGTGTCTTAATGTTAGAGTTTGAAAGCTGAAGAGAGATTCTTCAGTATTAAGGAGATTGGTCTGTGAGTTTTGCAATGTGAGAGAGGGAGTGTATGTATCTCAGTCTCAGCATGAGAGAGAGAAAGACTGAACGGCAGCCATCCTCTGTGTTGCCACTGCCCGGCCATCATGGGGAGCTTCCTTTCAGGATTAACACTCTTCTTTGATTGTTGCTCAGGCAGCCGGCAGCAGCTGGGCTGAGAATCCGATCAGACACTGCGAATCGTGCTTTTTTTCCCTGGGCGTTAAATGCCTTCACGCAGCTCTGTTCACTGTTTCTTTTTCCCCTCTGCAGATCTGATTTGGTGAAAGTACTAAAAAATTGAGTTTTTAGTGCGCTAAAAATAGGAATGCAGATAACATTAATGTCTTTAGAGAAGCTCGTACCAAACTTCAAGGTGAATTTCCCCAATGTGCTCTCACCACAGGCAGTGAGTTCACTGATGCAAAATGACAATAAGCATTACCCTGCACAAATAGCACATTCAGCCCAACCCATAATGTTTATGCATCCTGCATCTCCCTTTTCATTTTACTTAATGCAAATTGTTACCAGCGTGTTGTAGCTGTGACCAGGTGTTTCTATTTTGCACTTTATTATTGATGTTGTGCAATCTGAACTTCTGTCCAAAATGTGAGACATGGCGCAGGAACAGACCACTTGGCCCCATAAGCCTTCTCTGACTTGACACCAATGTCCATCTTATACCTCAACACCAGTTCCTGGTAAAATTGTATGCCTCCTTGTCACCTTCCCATCCGCTAACAATGAACCATTCTGCATTTCCTTAACATCGTCTGCTTTGATCTGTCATTTTCACACCTTGCCTTCCATATATTTGAACACCCTCTCCCATGACTCTCAGTCTGAAGTCGACGCGAAACGTCACCCATTCCTTCTCTCCAGAGATGGTGCCTGCCCCACTGTTACTCCAGCATTTTGTGTCTATCTTCGGGGTAAACCGGCATCTGCAGTTGCTTCCTATTCCAATTGCTGCTTTATCTTAATACCATATGACTCCAAAATGTGTCCAGAAATCCATCAATCTTTGTTTGGAATGAACTTGACAACAGCCTTCCTGGATACAGAATCTCAAAAATTCACCATCCTCTGTATGAACAATATTCTCCTCATTTCAGGCCAAAATTGCTTACTCCTTATTCCGAGTCCATAACCCCTGGTTCTGGACTTCACATGGACACATCCTCCCTCTTAAGTACTCTCATAGTTTTCAATGCTTCAATTAGGGTGAATTCCACAGCTCTCTGGCCAAGACAAAGTGAAATGTTTCCATTCGTAGCCAGTTTGTTTCCATTTCAAGTTGATAGTGTTTGTGAAACTTCTTTATATTTCTCTCTACTGTAAACTCACCATAAATTTATACTAAATTTTGATCTGATGATTTGTACATTGATAGATTTATTTATCATGCCCCATATACAACTGCTATGCATAGACTAAACTATGTTGCAGCCAAGTACATTCCACAGTCACTAAACCATTCATCATTTTTACTAGTTCTTTCAGTGACTTGCTGATAGTTTTGTGATAGCATTTGCAACGTGTTTCAATGCTACATTTCCCATTAGCCATGTTGATGATGGACATAGCTAATCTTCCTTAACTTTCTGGTAGAAGCAAAAAAAAAGACAACAAGGCAATACAGAATAAAACAAACAGTGTAAGGTCATAAGGTCATAAGTGATAGCAGTAGAATTAGGTAATTCGGTCCATCAAGTCTACTCCGCCATTCAATCATGGCTGATCTATCTGTCCCGCCTAACCCTATTCCCGTGCCTTCTCTCCATAGCCTCTGACATCCACACTAATCAAGAATCTATCTATCTCTGCCTTAAAATTATCCACTGACATGGCCTCCACAGCCTTCTGTGGCAAAGAATTCCACAGATTCAACACCCTCTGACTAAATACATTTCTCATCATCTCCTTCCTAAAAGAACATTCTTTAATTCTGAGGGTATGACCTCTAGTCCTAGACTCTCCCACTAGTGGAAACATCTTCTCCACATCCACTCTATCCAAGTCTTTTACTATTCTGTATGTTTCAATGAGGTCCCCCTCATACTTCTAAATTTCAGCGAGTTCAGGCCCCTTTGCTGACAAACGCTCATCAGAGGTTAACCTACTCATTCCTGGTATTTTTCTTGTAAACTTGATGCAAACAGTGATTCCCAACCTGGGGCCATGGGGCCATGGCAAATTTCAGGGGGGCCACAGAAAAATTGGGGTATTTAGGGGGCCACAGAAAAATTGGGGTATTTAGGGGGCCACAGGTTCAATGAAGGGGGCCACTTTTTTTCCGCTAATAATATCAGGGGGGGCCACAGAAAAATTAAAGAACCCAAGGGGGCCATGAACTAAAAAAGGTTGGGAACAAATGCTTTAATATATTAATTGTAAATGCATTAATGGTTTGCTCAAAACACTGCAAGTATGCTCCTAAGCATGAGGGGATTGGCTTCTATTCTCTTGCACTTGAGTCCTCTGACTATATACCCTATCAATGCCTCTAAATAAACAGTTACCAGTTCACCACTTAGCCTCCTTCACTCCAGTCCCTCCAATCTTTCCAAATGACTGAAGTCCTACAAACCATCCTAATGAATCACTCCTGCATTATCTCCAGTGCAACTACATGCTTCCTATTGCATACTGATCAGAACAGCACACGATGCTCCAAATGTAGTCTATCCAGTGTTTTGTAACATCCAAGTTTCATAGTTGGAACTGACCTGTGAAGGCAAGTATTATATATGCTTTCTTCACCACCATCTACCTATGTTGCCACTTCCATGGATATAATTACAGATACAGGATAAAGGGAAGAAGGTTTAGTGCAAGATAAAGTCTAGTAAGGTCCGGTTAAAAATAGTCCAAGGGTCTCCAATGAGAGATAATCTATCAATAAATTCCCTTCAAACTGTCAAGTTGTCTAAGTTAACTTGTATCATTTTGGTGAAGGAAGTTGGATTTATTTGCAGTAAATGAAGTGTTTGAGTGGCAATTTTGAGGAAACAGTTATCCAATATTTATTGTGTTTAGGACTGAATATGGAAAAAATAGAAACAAATATAATTAGGAAACACTCAAGTGGAGAAATACAAATTTTAAGAAACTCATAAACATTGAGTGCAAATGTATTTATATTCAAATTTGGCAGATAAAACAACAAATGAGTAATATGCAGCTTTCAAACAGAAATAGTTTCTGTATTAGGTTGACAAATTCCCAAGACACGAAAAAGAAAGGAATCCAAATTCAAATTCCCGGAATAAGTTAAAATAATTTAAAATTAAGTAGTTAAAATAAAGCTGCGGAGGTATCTGATAAATATGATTCATGCAACCCACAGGGGATCAACCAAGCTGAATGCAAGAAACAAGTACTTTACATCTATTTTCACCAAGGAGAAGGACATGCCGGAGATCGAGATCTCTGTGGAGAATACTAATATCCAAGGATAGTTTGAGACTAAGAGTTGTTGGGCCTCTTGAAATGCATTAAGGTGGATACATCCCCAGGACTTGATGTGATCTATCCCAGGTTATTGAGAGAGGCAAGAGAGGAGGATAGCAGGAACCCTGACAAAGATCTTTGCTTCTTCTTTGGCCGCAGGCAAGGTCCTGGGGAAACTGGAGAACAGCTAAACCTGTTCTTTTATTCAAGAATGGAAGTATAGAGAATTCAGGGAATTATTGGCCGGTGAGCCACACATCAGTGGTAGGGAAGCTATTGAAGAGGATTCTTCGGGATATGATTTACTCCCATTTTGAAGAGAATGGATGAATTGGGGACAGTCAGCATGGCTTTGTACATGCAGGTCATACCTGACTAACGTGATTGAGTTATTTGAGAAGGTGACAAAGGTGATCAGTGAGTGGAGGGTGTTGAATGTTGTCCACATGGATTTTAATAAGTAAATATTTGGTAAATGCCTGATCCATAAGATGTATGGGATAAACATGACTTGGTCGAAGATAGACACAACCATAGAAACATAGAAAATAGGTGCAGGAGTAGGCCATTCGGCCCTTCGAGCCTGCACCGCCATTCGATATGATCATGGCTGATCATCCAACTCAGTATCCCATCCTATAGCCTTTAACACCATTGATGTGCAGAGGGATCTTGGGATCCAAGTCCATAACTCCTCGAAAGTGAAAACATAAATAGAATGGTAAAGAAGGCATGCTTGCTTTCCTAGATCAAGGTTTTGTGTATAAGAGTCTCCAGACCCTGAAGAAGGGTCTCGACCCGAAACATCACCCATTGCATCTCTCCAGTAATGCTGCCTGTCCCGTTGAATTACTCCAGCATTTTGTGTCTATCGTCTGGATTTATATGGAGTTAGTTGGCATACCTAGGATAATAATAGAGAGTTTTTGTATCTGTCTTTTAAAAAGGAAATGAGACTGTTTTAGAGAAACAGGAAAAGATAAAAGAACAGATATTGGTAAGGTTAGCGTGCACTTAGTAGGAAAGTGATCTGACCTAGTGGGTTGCTGCCCAATATTGAACAGGATATAACAATGGAAAAAGCGTGGGATCCAACCAAGATCTTCCATTAATTTTTAGAAAGATTAATGTCTTAAGAGGGAAGAATTGCAAAAGTTCAAAAAGGGAGAGAAGCAACCACAGGGCAGTCATCCTAATGTTGGAGGTAGAAAAGCATTTACAAATACTAATCCAACATAAATCTGAGTTGACAGGTGAAGGCAACATGAACTTGCCGAGAGCAACTCACGTTTGACTAACTTAATTGACTTTTTGCTGAACACTAGAGATAGCTCATGAAGGTAGTGCAACTAATGTTTGGTCTATGGAATCACAATAGGCATGAAACACATTTGATGGATGAAAGACCATCCTATTTAATTAGGTACAAAACTGACTAAGCATCAGAAAAAGGAAATAATGGTGATTGTCATCATTCACTCTCTCCATCTCTGACATTCAATGCTTGAAATGAGTACCATTCATAAAAAGCATCGCAATAGCTTGCCAAACTTATCTGTTAGCAAAATCCATGAACCACCTTGAAGGAAAATGGTGGCAAGTATATCGGAGCAGCACCAGGAATTTCCCTTCTAAATCCTGACTCCAAAGTATATTGCCATTCCCTCATTGTTTCTGGATCTAAATCTGGAATTCACAATCCAAATATGAGGATCATGGCAGTTCAAGGTGGCAGGTCACCTCCACTCCACAAGGGCAATTGGAGATGGGAAATACATGTTGATCTTGCTAATGAAACAACAGGGTATGCACAAGCTGCTGAAATGGGGAAATAGCAGATGCATTTTCACACAGATAAGTGTGAAGTTTCATTTTGGTAGGAAGAATGAGAAAAGGCACAACTTGCTAAATGGCATACTTTTAAATATATTCAGAAACAGGGAGACACAAAGATTAGCCAAACATGCCTATGTTGTGGCAGAACAAGTTAAGAGACCTGTTAAAAAAAGCCAAAGAGAGACGCAAAAAGCTGGAGTAACTCAGCAGGTCAGATAGCATTGCTGGAGAAAAAGAATAGGTGACGTTTCAGGTCAAGACCCTTCTTCAGACATTTAGGTTTGGTTTTTTGAACATAATCACAGCAGATAAAAATGAGGAAATTAGCTTCAAAATTTATAAATCCTTGATTCCTGGTATCTTTTGTCAAGATCTTAAGAGTTCAAAGAATGGCAAACAAAGAAGTCGTCAGGTCAAGTTTATTGTCATATGCACAAGTGCAGTGAGGTACAGATACAGATGTTTGCTGGATTCAAAATTAAATGGAAATTATTAGAGTCAAGTGGAAATTAGTAAAAGAAAGGACAGATTTATTTACCACTGTGATTTATACAGGGAGAGAGGGGTTCCTGAAGAATTGCTGTCTCTTTCTGGTACTTTATGTTTAACTGGTTTTAAAATCCACTCTCAGATTATTCACTCTACATTGGCCTACAGATTTGTGAAGTGGCATGGGATAAGCATGGGAATTTTAACAAAGTCGTTTCACATGGGGGAAAACCATAAATACATTTCATACCATGACAGTAATTGCGACTGAATCACTCAAGTTATTACAGAAAATGTTCTGAGAGTCATTTTCCTCCTACATCCATTTAACCACCAGGGGGAAGTGAACACCTACTCGATTATGTTAGCACATTACTTCAAATGGAGGTGCAAGCTCTCAAGAGGAAATTAAGCCATAGCTTAAAATTAAAAACATTTATAATGATGTATCTCATTATCTGTAAAAAATAAATAAATAATACAATTGATAATATAAAGGTCAGAGAAAGCATTTATTTGACAGAGTTGTAGGTTTAGGTTCCAGGTCAGGATTTAAGCACAATTGTCTGTGGTGTGCACTCTGGGGGTGTGCTCCATTTTTGAATGTGTTATCATTTGGATAAGTCACTTAATGAGAGCCTCACTGACTCATCCTATTGTTCAAGTGGTTTTCAAAGGTCAGATGCCACAATTTAAAGAGAGTGAGGTATCCTGATGCCATGATTAACGCTACCTCGTAATCAATAGCATTAACATCATTTAGGAGTACATGCTGACGGACGCACTGAAGCTCGGTGCAGCCAATGCCAAGGCTCTGTAGGGGAGAACCACAGTCTCAAGGGTCCTACCGCTGCTGGACACTGGTGGGCAGGTGTGATGGAGACACCCCTCGAACGAGGTAGGGAATAGCAGCCCAGGGCGACATAAGGTCATGAGGTCAGAAGGGATCGGAGTAGAATTAAGTCATTTGGCCCATCAAGTTTACTCCCCCATTCACTCATGGTTGATCTATCTTGCCCTCCTAACCCCATTCTCCTGCCTTCTCCCCATAACCCCTGACACCCTTATGAATTAAGAATCTATCTATCTCTGCTGTAAAAATATCCACAGATGGTAATGGTGCCAGGTATAAGGATATTTCTGTAAACACTACCAACTACATCGCTAATGAATGTTTGTACAGCCTCTGAAAATGTCAGAAATATTTTTGCAGTTCTTGTTCTGTATATTTTTTAAATTCTGAATAAAGTTTTTTTTATTTATGTTACCACCAACTCACTGGGTTTTACCCAACATCTATTAGGTAAAAAGTGTGGACGTCAATTCCTGTTGCAAAATCTGTTTATCAGCCATAAGTCCTTCCATATCCCTAGTAACTCACTGATACCTACGTAGACTATTCACAGCTTTAGTTTAATATTTGAACTTAAGGTGAGCTTCAAACCATGTATTCATGGCAAAAGCTAATTTCTGTTCCATGCAACATTCTGGTAAAGATCCAGGAAGCATTCTGGTAAATTTGGAACATCTTACCTGAATGGAAATTAGCTCTTGCCATGGACAGGTACTTTGGATCTGTCTTCACTAAGGAGGACACAAACAATCTTCCTGATAATAGTAGTAGCCAGAGGATCTGGGGTGACGGAGAAACTGAAGGAAATCCACATTAGGCAGGAAATGGTGTTGGATAGACTGATGGGACTGAAGGCTGATAAATCCCCAGGGCCACAGAGAGTGGTGAGTCTGTGGAATTATCTGCCTCGGAGGGCGGTGGAGGTAGTTTCCCTGGATGCTTTCAAGAGAGAGCTAGATAGGGCTCTTAAAAATAGCGGAGTCAGAGGATATGGGGAGAAGACAGGAACGGGGTACTGATTGGGGATGATCAGCCATGATCACATTGAATGACGGTGTTGGCTCGAAGGGCCAAATGGCCTGCTCCTGCACCTATTGTCTATTGTCTATTGTGTATTGTCTATTGACATTAACGCTACCCTACACACGTTAGGGACTATTTGACATTTATACCAAGCCAATTAACCAACACACCTGTACGTCTTTGGATTGTGGGAGGAAACCGAACATCTCGGAGAAAACCCACACTGGTCACGGAGAGAATGTACAAACTCCGTACAGACAAACACCAGTAGTTAGGATCGAACCCGGGTCTCAGGCGCTGTAAGGAAGTATCTCTACTGCTACCCCAATGTGCCGCCAGCTTAAATAATTTTTCTTGTCTCCTTTCAGTATACCAAGTGTCAACCAATAGCAACAGTTTTTTTTTGTTCTAAATGCTCCATTACCGCCAACAAAATATCTGAAAATCAGACTACACCTTCCTTTGTAAGGTCTGATTATATGTAGCGCACTCAATTGCAGAGGATGTAGTGGTTCATCCACTGATTAGTGAATTTTAAATTATCATTTTTACAAATGCAATATATTTGGCTGTTTCAATTGCCCATCGCAAATAAATTCATACAGTATTATCTAATCCGAAGGAGGATTTTTCTCAAATCAAAGTAAAATGTAACCAAAGTGTTCTATTACAGTACTGGCTATCGTATGCCAACAACATCCCCCTCCACACCTCACTGCCCCTGCAGCCAGATTTACAGCAACCTCCCAAAATTCAGTTACTTTCCACACGAAAAAAATACAAACAGCAGCAATGGAGTAATTACTATCCAATGTTCTGAAGCTTTTAAATACTGGCCCGTCCAAGTAAATAAGGGAAGCAGCTGGAAATAAAAAATAATTTATAAAGAGTGTACGAAGGAACTGCAGATGCTCGTTTAAACCAAAGATAGACACAAAATGCTGGAGTACCTCACCGGGCCAGACAGCATCTCTGGAGAGAAGCATCTCCAGAGATACTGCCTGTCCTGCAGAGTTACTCCAGCTTTTTGTGTCTGTCTTTAATTTATAAAGAGGTTAGGTCAGCTTTATTTGCTCCATAAGAGAATGATTTGGTAAAAAATAAGGTTAAATTGGTAAGAATACATTTCACAGTGTGTACTTTAAAGACAGAGGGGTTAAAATGACCAACCTTAGAATTCCAATGCGTGTTTTGAGTCATGAGTCATACTGCGAGTAAAAATTAGTCAACACTTACGAAGAGAAGAGTAGGTTTTAGTCACATTTTTGTTACATTGTAATGTCGTTATTTATGACAAGGGAGGCATATTATTCATCTAAGATCCACACTTACAAAAATATAATGAGATTACAGGACCACTTGATAATCTAATGGCGAGTTCTCACGGTGCGACCTGAAGCAAGATGTCACCCGAGTGAAGTGGTCGTGGTCCAGCACGAGTTCCGCACGATAAAGTGTTCCCACGATAAAGAGTTCCCACGGTACTCGGCAATTCTGTCATTTGTGCGACTGACTTGTCCGTCTCCCGATCTTTCCCGTTAATCGTGAATGAACATCGTGGACTGTAGTGTAGTTAATCACGTGGCACAAATGATGTCACTTTTTTTTCACACGCTATATAAATATCCTCCGTTCGTAGAATTGTCTCATTTGCAGACATGCCTATACAAAGTTGGTTCGAGTACAGGCTGGTTGTTATTTTCATTGACGTGCTGTATGCATTAGCGCAACATGTGTATCGAAAACGCTTGCGTGAAGGCAGAAGGGTGAGATTAATTAAAAAGATAATTAAGAGGAAGTCTCACTGGGTTAAGCCCATGTTTCAACGGAGACCTCAATTAGGACAATATGAGAAACTGCTTAATGTGCTGTGCGAAGAGGATAAAAGTGCATTCAAAAACTTTGTCAGAATTTCACCCGAGCTCTTTAATGAGTTAAAGAATAATTTGGGACCTCATGCATAATTTATTTTATGGCTCTAAAAGAGATGATTCCCACTTCAAACGAAGAGGGTGTAAAAGCTGTCTGCCACTACTTTTACATTGCAGCTGCAGGGAACAGACAGACTTATAAGATAAATTAAAGGTGACTGCAAAAACAGCACTTTTACATCTGTAGCATTGTATGTTTTAAAATCATGGATAACATTAAATTGTTCTCCTGTACATAAACTAATATATTGTTATAGTTACTCACATGAGCACCGGGGATACTCAGCAGCCTTCGTCTCCAGCAGGTTGCGCTTTCTCTCCCTATTTCTATAATCCTCTCTGGATTTGTCATAGAGAATCTCATTGAATTGGTACCACTCCACCAGTTCACCCTCTTGTTCCCTGTTGAAGTTATATGGCTTTACCTTCTGCCATCTAACCTTTATGTTCTCGTCTGCTGAGAATATTGTGGAGGCAACAGCTACTGGGGAGGCAATCTCAAATCCACCTTGATCACCCTCTCCCTGCTCCAAGGAGCCCACAGGCAGTGGTATCTCTGGCATCTCCTCTTGCCTCTCCACCTGTCTCTCTTGCTGAGTTTCCTCCTCATTTACCTGCATGGCTAAAAACTTTCCGACTTTCTTTGACCCCTTTCTTTGCGATTTTCTGAGAGGCATCTCTGCAAGTCTTACTGTGAAAAAGATTCTCAAACAATGACAATTAGGTGGGACGTCCTCGATGGACACATGGTCCATTGGCGATATTGAGACCACCTCTTTTACTCACCTTATGTCCCTTCTGTCCAGCTTCCGGGTTTACCGTTCGCAGGAGTTCCCACGGTATTCGCAAGTGTCATTACGGATATCGCACGGATATCGCACTGGCATCTGCGACCATACAATGTTGCAACGCTGCTCAAGACACTCTTGGAGAAATTCCAAAATGTTTGAATTTTCTCCCGACCTTACCAAGTCACACGACTACCTGCCGTTAGCGCCACGGAGGTCCTCGGTGGTCCACGAATGCCGTACTGCTATCGCAGAAGGTTCCCACGATGTTAAATCTTGTTAGGTCTTGCTTCAGGTCGCACAATGAGAAAGCCCTTTAATTGAAACTTGTGACGTGAACTAAACCACTCGGAAGCTGAAGGTGGTTGCTATAAAAATCTTTATTCGTAAGTGGACATTCTCTTGGAGACCCTTTCAATAGAATCTCCAAACTCAAGTTTTAGTGCTCTTAAGAATAAAGAATACAACAGATGATTCGATACAATTTCAATAGCTGCATTGATATTGTTAACTTTGATATCTTGAGTCTGACAAAAGATTCTCTTGAATTTAAATTTACAATGTGAGCATACTGTCACCGACAAGGCATTGAGTAGCAGAGTATCGCAGCAGTAGTGTTGCTGCCTTACAGTACCAGAATCCCAGGTTTAATCCCGACAATGAGGGCCGTCTGTATGTCTGTATGATTTTTTTCAATCTCATACCTTGCCGGAGATGCAATTGTTCTCCGGATCAGATCTGTGGCCTAACATCGTGGAGCTGGAGGCCTTGCTCGGGACTGACTTTGAGCCCCACCGTGCAGCGTGGACTTACCATCGGAGTCAATTCCTTGCCTGGGATCAACGCTCCAACCGCGGCCTGCGGACTTTAACATCAAATAGCTCGCAGTCTCGGGTAGAGACCAAGCTTCATTGCCTCGACGAGGAGGCCTGCCTCCGGCTATGGGAGTAAGATCGTCCCATCAATGGAAGGTTAGAGGCCACCGACCGCTGGAGAACAAAGAAGGGAGAGATTGAACTTTTTTTCGCCTTCCATTACAGTGAGGAATTTGGAGGAGTCACTGTGGTGGATGTTCCTGTTTAAATGTATTTTGTGTGTTCTGTTGCTTTTTATTGTTATGACTGTATAGCAAATCAAATTCCTCATATATTGCAAAACAAACTTGGCCAATAAAGTATGATTATGAACTATATAGACTTGGGGAGATTATATTAGCACTATTATTGCCTATTTATTTGTCCATGTTTTTAATATATTATAGACCAAGTGGGACCCGTTGGGTCCCATTCCCTGCGGTTGGGGGGGGCGGCCTGCAGCGTCACACACACACTATCCACCCCCCCCCCCCCCCCCACACACACACACACACACGCTAACCACCCCCTTGATATTGAGAGGGGGAGAGAGAGGGGGGAGAGAGAGGAAGGGGGGAGGAGGGAGGGAGGAAGAGGAGGTGGGGAGAGGAGGGGGGAGAGGAGGGGGGAGAGATGCTCGGGGAGAGAGAGAGGCCCGGGGGGAGAGAGAGGCTCGGGAGAGAGAGATAGGTGGGGGGGGGGGGGGGAGAAGGACTTTATTAAAAATGTGTACAGAAAAATGACTGAATTTAATGAGGAGTGGATGAGCGAATGTAAAAGTGAAATGGCTTGCGAAATGGTAAAAATCTCGACATGTTAGCACCTGGTTTTGGCAGAGTAATGAATCAAAGGCCAAAAAAATTACACACACACACAGTTTTAAAAGTATATAGATATGATAAGATAAGATAAGATAAGATAAATACACACAATTTTTTTTGTTTCATTTGGGTTTTGCAGAGTACTATCTTTACATATCTGTTGTGGAGCTGCAAGTATGAATTTCATTGTTCCTTATCGGAACATATGGCAATAAAACACTCTCTCTCTCTCTCTCTCTCTCTCTCTGATCTTCCTCTGGTAATTGTTTGTTCGCTTCATCTTATCTTACTATAGCATAATACCTGTAAAATTGCTGGTTGATTGACTCACAAGGCCTACATAAAGCAATTGTGTACAGAATGAATAATTTTGTTCTTCCCTCTTCCCAGTCACAGTCTCACGGTCAATATCAGTTCATGAATTGAATGGAAACAACATTTTAATATTGGCTCCCACTTAAATCACCTCCACAATTTACCTTTAAAATGTTGATCTACCAACATCAGTTCCCTATGGCAGGAGATAAAGAAAATTACAGTTATCTTTATGAATGAAGGACAGAAGAAAATAATTATCATTTTCTATTTTCAAATAAAGTGTTTTTCTTACAATGCTTTAACATGCAATGTGAATTAAGTTACAATATTTATCGGTCAATTTATGGATCTTTAGTTTTTTTTCCCAGTCAGATCACTCAAAATGTGGTCAAAATAAGTAAAGTGAAAAAATCTAACAGGGTTAGCTAAATGGAAACACAATACATTTAAATAAATTACTTATGCTATAGTCAATGGAACTGAATCTCAAATACAAATATCAACAAACATTCATTCCTATACTGTGTGTTAATTGTATGCAGCTATAAATACCTACTCCAGTATCACTAAGCTTTGATTGTTAAAGATGCCTTTGGGGAAGCCTACAAAAACACTGTTGATAATGAATTACCCAAATTATCACCTGTATCAAGCACAAGCACAGCACAAACAACTAACACACAACACATATATACCACCTTTTAGTGGCTGGTGACACAATTAAGAACTAATTAAAATAAACTTTATAATGCTACTATCTGTGATCTGGAAGTATTATTTATAGTAGGAAGGAACTGCAGATGCTGGTTTAAACCAAACATAGACACAAAATGCTGGAGTAATTCAGCGGGACAGGCAGCATTTCTGGAGAGAAAAAATGGGTGACGTTTCGGATCAAGATCTTTCTTCAGATCAGATCAGTCTAACGAAAGGTCTCGACCCAAAAAGTCACCCATTCTTTCTCTCCAGTGATGCTATCTGTCCCGCTGAGTTACTTCAGCATTTTGTGTCTATCTTCAGTATTATTTATGGGGCATCTACATTTACAGCGAAGGTTATTTTTCATAGGCCTATTGAGGTTAGTTCCTGCTTGGTTGTGGGACATCTCCATAGGTTACGGCTGCATGTCTACCTGGCAATGGGCAAAATTAGGGCACATGGTATTGGGGGTTGAGTACTGGCATGGATAGAAAATTGGATGGCAGACAGGAAACAAAGAGTAGGGATTAACGGGTCCCTTTCAGAATGGCAGGCAGTGACTAGTGGGGTACCGCATGGCTCGCAGCTGGGACCATAGCTATTTACAATATACATCAATGATTTGGATGAAGGGATTCAAAGTAACATTAGCAAATTTACAGATGACAAGAAGCTGGGTGGCAGTGTGAACTGTGAGGAGGATGCGATGAGAATGCAGGGTGACTTGGACAGGTTGGAGGAGTGGGTAGATGCATGGCAGATGAAGTTTAATGTGGATAAATGTGAGGTTATCCACTTTGGTATCAAAAACAGGAAGGCAGATTACTATCTAAATGGCGTCAAGTTGGGAAAAGGGGAAGTACAACGGGATCTGGGGGGTCCTTGTTCATCAGTCCATGAAAGTAAGCATGCAGGTACAGCAGGCAGTGAAGAAAGCGAATGGCATGTTGGCCTTTATAACAAGAGGAGTCGAGCATAGGAGCAAAGAGGTCCGTCTGCAGTTGTGCAGAGTCATAGTGAGACCACACCTGGAGTATTGTGTGCAATTTTGGTCCCCTAATGTGAGGAAGGACATTCTTGCTATTGAGGGAGTGCAGCGTAGATTTACAAGGTTAATTCCTGGTATGACGGGACTGTCATATACTGAGAAAATGGAGCGGCTGGGCTTGTACACTCTGGAGTTTAGAAGGATGAGAGGGTATCTTATTGAAACATATAAGATTGTTAAGGTACACAAAATTGCTGGAGAAACTCAGCGGGTGCAGCAGCATCTATGGAGCGAAGGAAATAGGCGACGTTTCGAGCCAAAACCCTTCTTCAGACTGATGGGGGGTGGGGGGGAGAAGGAAGGAAAAAGGGGAGGAGGAGGAGCCTGAGGGCGGGCGGATGGGAGGGTGGGAGGGGACAGCTAGAGGGTTAAGGAAGGGGAGGAGACAGCAAGGGCTAGCAAAATTGGGAGAATTCAATGTTAATGCCATCCGGACGCAAGGTCCCCAGGCGGAATATGAGGTGCTGTTCCTCCAATTTCAGCTGTTGCTCTGGCAATGGAGGAGACCAGGACAGAGAGGTCGGATTGGGAATGGGAGGGGGAGTTGAAGTGCTGAGCCACCGGGAGGTCGGGTTGGTTATTGCGGATTGAGCGGAGGTGTTCGGCGAAACGATCGCCCAACCTCCGCTTAGTCTCCCCGATGTAAATCAGCTGACATCTAGAGCAGCGGATGCAGTAGATGAGGTTGGAGGAGATACAGGTGAACCTTTGTCGCACCTGGAACGACTGCTTGGGTCCTTGAATGGAGTCGAGGGGGGAGGTGAAGGGACAGGTGTTGCATTTCTTGCGGTTGCAACGGAAAGTGCCCGGGGAGGGGGTGGTGCGGGAGGGAAGGGAAGAATTGACGAGGGAGTTGCGGAGGGAGCGGTCTTTGCGGAAGGCAGACATGGGGGGAGATGGGAAGATGTGGCGAGTGGTGGGGTCACGTTGGAGGTGTCGAAAATGGCGGAGGATTATGTGTTGTATTTGCCGGCTGGTGGGGTGAAAGGTGAGGACCAGATGGACTCTGCCCTTGTTGCGAGTGCGGGGATGGGGAGAGAGAGCAGTGTTACGGGGTATGGATGAGACCCTGGTGTGAGCTTCATCTATGGTGGCGGAGGGGAATCCCCGTTCCCTGAAGAACGAGGACATTTCCGATGCCCTGGTATGGAATGCCTCATCCTGGGAACAGCTGCGGCGTAGGCGGAGGAATTGGGTGTAGGGGATGGAGTCTTTACAGGGGGCAGGGTGGGAAGACGTGTAGTCCAGATAGCCATGTGAGTCAGTGGGTTTGTAATGTATGTCGGTCAGGAGTCTGTCCCCTGCGATGGAGATGGTGAGGTCAAGGAATGGTAGGGAAGTGTCGGAAATGGTCCAGGTGTATTGGAGTGCCGGATGGAAGTTGGTGGTGAAGTTGATGAAGTCAGTCAGTTGTGTGTAGGTGCAGGAGGTGGCCCCAAAGCAGTCGTCAATGTAACGGAGATAGAGATCGGGGATGGGGGCCTGGCACGTATTGAACAAGGATTGTTCAACGTACCCGACAAAGAGGCAGGCGTAGCTGGGGCCCATGCATGTGCCCATAGCTACGCCTTGTGTTTGGAGGAAATGGGAGGAGTCAAATGTAAAGTTGTTGAGGGTGAGGACCAACTCCGCTAAGCGGAGGAGAGTGTCAGTGGCTGGGTATAGGTTGCTCCTCTGGTCGAGAAAGAACCGGAGGGCTCCGAGGCCATCCTGGTGGGGGATGGAGGTGTAGAGTGACCGGACATCCATGGTGAAGATGAGGGGGTGAGGGCCTAGAGAGTGGAATGCGTGGAGGCGGCGGAGAGTGTCTGAGGTGTCTAGAACATAGGTGGGAAGGGATTTGACCAAGGGGGATAGGATGGAGTCAAGGTATGTGGAGATGAGTTCGGTGGGGCACGAACACGCAGAGACAATGGGTCTGCCAGGAGAGCCGGGTTTGTGGATTTTGGGGAGAAGGTAAAAACGGGCCGTGCGGGGCTGGGGAACGATGAGGTTGGAAGCTTGGTCGGGCAGGGCGTGGGAATTGATGAAGTCGGTGATGGTGCTAGAAATGGTAGCCTGGTGCTCGTCAGTGGGGTCATGGTCCAAGGGTAAGTAGGAGGAGGTGTCCGAGAGTTGGCGCGTGGCCTCAGCTTTGTAGAGATCGACGCGCCAGACTACCACGGCACCTCCCTTGTCGGCTGGTTTGATGACCCAATCTGGGTTTTTGCGGAGTGATTCAATGGCAGTACGTTCAGAGGGGGAAAGATTAGAGTGAGACAGGGGAGTGAAGAAGTTGAGGCGGTCGACGTCGCGGCGGCAGTTCTGGATAAAGAGTTCCAGAGCCGGGACTTTACGAGAGGGGTTCCACGAGGAGGGGGTGCGTTGGAGACGGGAAAAAGGGTCATCATTGGGGGGCGAGGACTCCTTCCCATGGAAGTGCGCTGTGAGGCGGAGACGACGGTAGAAGCTCTCCAAGTCATGGTGGGCGCGGAACTCATTGAGATGGGGATGGAGAGGGACAAAGGTAAGACCTCTGCTGAGGACAGACCGTTGGGTGGGGGAGAGGGGGAGGTCGGGGGGGATGGTGAACACCCGGCAGGGGTGGGAGTTGGGGCCAGAGGAAAGCAGGTGGGTGGACTGGGGACGGGGCGATGTGTGGGGGGGGGGGGGGGGTTGTGGGTGTTGGAGGAGTGGTGGGTGGTCAGGGGGTGGGGGGAGAGAGGGCTGTAATGTGGGTGGGGAAGAGCGGGGGTGACATGGTTGGGGGGGGATGGGGGAGGGTCAGTGGAGCAGCCACTGAGGTTAGCAAGGCTGGGCAGACGGGCACTAGGACCCAGTGGAGTTAAGTTCAGGAGAGTGGGAGTAAGCAGCGTGGAGGCTCCAGGCCCAGTGCAGAGTCCAGGCTCCAGGTAAGGCGACGGCTGTGGGTTGCTGGAGGGGGGTGGAGTGGCGCGGGTCACCGGACCCGATGGTCGGAGTCCAGTGGCGCGGGTCACCGGACCCGATGGTCGGAGTCCAGTGGCGCGGGTCACCGGAACCGATGGTCGGAGTCCAGTGGTGGTTGAGTCGGGGTCCGCGGGTGATGCGTGGGTGGTCCTGGTGGGCGGAAGGTCGGCGGGTCGGCGGCGAGATGAATCGGGTGCGTTGCGGCGGCCATGTTGAGAGGGCCCCGGTTCGGCGGCGATGCCGGGTAGGTCGGGTTCGGCGGCGATGTCGGAGGAATCGGCGAGGGGGAGAAAGTCCGAGTTACCGTAGAAGCTGCGAGGCTGGGCGTCATCGGTCGGCAGGTGAGGGTCGGCGGCGGCATCGATGTGGAGGTCGGTGAAGGCGGCGTCCCGGTGAGTATGGAAGTCGCTCCTAGTGGCCAAGATGGCGTCGCGGGACTCGGGCAGGCGATGCGGGCCAGAGTAGGGGCCCGGAGTCTGCGGGCGGTCAAGTTGCGGAGTAGAGAGCTAAATTGTTAAGGGTTTGGACACGCTAGAGGCAGGAAACATGGTCCTGATTTTCGGGGAATCCAGAACCAGGGGCCACAGTTTAAGAATAAGGGGTAAGCCATTTAGAATGGAGACAAGGAAACACTTTTTCTCACAGAGTGTGGTGAGTCTGTGGAATTCTCTGCCTCAGACGGCGGTGAAGGCAGGTTCTCTGGATACTTTCAAGAGAGAGCTAGATAGGGCTCTTCAAAATAGCAGAGTCAGGGGATATGGGGAGAAGGCAGGAACGGGGTACTGATTGGGGATGATCAGCCATGATCACATTGAATGATGGTGCTGACTCGAGGGGCCAAATGGCCTACTCCTGCACCTATTGTCTATTGTCTATAATGTGCAGTGTCTTCACCTTTCACTGCTACTTATTGGGAGGTATGGAATATGCTGCCACATCTGACCTCCTGCTCCATACCAGATCAGCAGCAACATACCATCTATCTCATTGGACACCCTTGAACTATCTTTAATCAGACATTACTGGACTTTATCTTGCACTAAACATGATTTCCTTCACCCTGTATCTGTACACTGTGGGCGGCTTAATTATATGTATAGTCTTTCTGCTGACTGTATAGCACGCAACAAAAAAAGTTTTTCACTGTACAATAAACTCAACTTAACTAGTCTGCCAACCGCTCTGGTAAATCTTGGACTGAGGGGCCAAATGATCTGTACATTTAGCCCTTGGACTTTAAGCTGAACAATACTGCCACAAATGGAGTTGCTAACATCATTAAAAAGCAATTTGTCCAGTTTTTTTGGGCAAATTATCATTATTTCACTCTCTGTACATATTTTAGCTAGTAAGCAGGTGTATAATTATTTATAACTAGACCAATTTTTGAATTTGAAATAGTTTAAAATATTTTTTATTATATTAATTTAACTCACTTTAAGTTTGTACAATTTATGGCAGACTTATGCCCCTGTCCCACTTAGGAAACCTGAACGGAAACCTCTGGAGACTTTGCTCCCCACCCAAGGTTTCCGTGCGGTTCCCAGAGGTTGCAGGTGGTTGCCGGAGGTTGCAGGTAGTGGAAGCAGGTAGGGAGACTGACAAAAACCTCCGGGAACCTCCAGGAACCGCACGGAAGCCTTGGGTGGGGCGCAAAGTCTCCAGAGGTTTCCGTTCAGGTTTCCTAAGTGGGACAGGGGCATAAGACAGGGGCACAGCAGTGGGCTACTACAATCTGTTGGGGGTAATACTGAGGTTCTGGTTGTGGATTTGTTTCACAAGGGTGGGCCTTTGGTGGGGTCCAAGGTAGGTGCAGCTTGTGTTTTAGGGCGGGGTTCACTTGCAGATGACAGGTTCGTCTACAAAATCCTTTATTGCGGCACACGGTAGCAGAACACCGGAGGTGAATATTCAGTGAGGTGTTTTTCAGTAAATATTACAATAGTTACAAGAAATGATTCTTCAAGTCAACCGCAGTTATGTCATTGCTTGGCCAAAGCTATATTCCAGTTAGAAGCGAGGAAACGGTGACACCTCATCACATATCCTTCCACTGTAATCCTAAGAATTAGGTCATCGGGAAGCATGTAGAAACATGCTGACTGTTCATGGAACTGAAAGTCCCAGGTCACGGGTTTTACATCAGAGATTGTTGTAATCTTAACCCTCAAAATTTTCCTTCCAATGGAAACCAAAGCTCAATCTCCCAATCCAAATAAGCAGTTTTCTCAATAAAAGTTTTGAGGAAAATATCAAACCAAACAACATAGATACTATTGGACAAAATACTTGATAGTCAGTTCGTCAGTAACACTGGTGAATTGAAAATGTACTGCAGTGCCTTTTAAGAGCAAGCTCCCCATAACATAAGAAAAGACACAAAATGCTGGAGTAAATCCAGCTGTAGTAATACTGGAGTAACGTCACTATAGGTGATGTTTCGGATTAAGACCCTTCTTCAGACTGAAGGCAGGGGTTGGGTTAAGGAAACCTAGAAGAATGCCTGAAGTCTGAAGAAGGGTGCCAACCTGACACATCACTTATCCATATTTTCCAGGGATGCTGCCCGATCTGTTGAATTACCACAGCATTTTGTGTCTTTCCTTGGTAAACCAGCATCTGCAGTTCCTTGTTTTCCTATTATTTCCCTTTGCTGCCCAATTTGCTATGCAACCTTTTCCATTTGTCAGAACTATAAGGCTTCCAAAACATTTGAGTACACTGAATAGTAAGGATATTTGGTCATCACTCCACAGACTAAACTTAACCCACTGAGTTCTGTTTATTGTTCAAGTTTCTGACTATGCGTTTTGAATAAACGTTCCATAGAATAAATTTAAATACGACATATCTTTGGGACGACAGATGGCACAATGGGCTAAGTGTTCGGCTGGCAATCGGAAGGTAGCCGGTTCGAATCCCGCTTGGAGTGCATACTGTCGTTGTGTCCTTGGGCAAGACACTTCACCCACCTTTGCCTATGTGTGAATGTGTGTGAATGTGTGTGAGTGATTGGTGGTGGTTTGAGGGGCCGTAGGCGCAGATTGGCAGCCACGCTTCCGTCAGTCTGCCCCAGGGCAGCTGTGGCTACAGAAGTAGCTTACCACCACCGAGTGTGACTGAGGAGTGAATGAATAATGCGATGTAAAGCGCCTTGAGTATTAGAAAGGCGCTATATAAATCCCATCCATTATTATTATCTTTATCTTAACCAGTGACTTCTCAGTAATTAATACAGGGCTGCGTATCTCCTGAAATAATCTTAACTGAAAATGAGATCAGATGTCAGGAAGAGGTAATTAGGGGAGGAATCTGAGGACATCAGAAACATGAAGGAAAGGACATCGATATAAATTGGCATTGGTCAAGGTCTTTGGATTTTGTTACCTCCATTTAGGGTGACACAGCGGCGTAGTGGTAGAGTTGCTGCTTTACATCGCCAGAGACCCTGACTATGGGTTCGATCCTGACTATGGGTGCTGTCTGTATGGCGTTTGTACATTCTTCCTGTGACCATGCGGAATTTCTCTGGGTGCTCCAGTTTCCTCCCTCCCACATTCTAAAGACGTGCAGTGTTGGTAGGTTAATTGGCTTCTGTAAATTGTAAAATGTCCCTGGTGTGTAGGACTATATCTCGAACAGTCTAAAGTAAAAATTCTCTGCACATTTGGAAGGACTCAGCCCGAGTTGAAGAGGCTCTTGCAGGACCAGTTTATGCACACCTGTTCATTCCAGTCTATAAGGATATGTTTTACGAAACATATTTTGTTCCATTATCTAGTCGGCCTCTTTGGCTTTTAGGTTTGAGCTTCGAGGGTGGAATGAACAGGTGTATAAACCTGGTCCAACAAGACCCTCTTCAACTTAGACCGAGACCTTCCAACTGTCCAAATGTAATGATATCCAACTATTTTCCCTGATTCATAATTGAGATCAATTGTGGTACCTGAGGCCTCATAGTGCCATAATGTTTGAATTTTACTGACTGTGGTGGAAGCCCCATTCTAATTCAAACGTGAGGTTATCATGGTGTTGAATATGGACAATGAGACTTCAGCATAATTCAGTCTGATTTGAATCTCTCCCATGCACCATTTTCTTTGAAATGAAATGAATATGGAGAAGAGCATTATGCCAGAGAACTTTTCATCCCTTTCTATCGAGCAATAATTACCACACTCCATCTATTGCATTGTATAATAGTGGGAAATAGGATTTGAGTATAGGAGTAAGGAGGTCCTTCTGCAGTTGTACAAGGCCCTGGTGAGACCACATCTGGAGTATTGTGTGCAATTTTGGTCTCCTAATTTGAGGAAGAACATCCTTGCTGTTGAGGCAGTGCAGCGTAGGTTCACGAGGTTAATCCCCGGGATGGCGGGACTGTCATATGAGGAAAGATTGGAAAGACTGGGCTTTAATTCACTGGAATTGAGAAGGATTAGCGGGGATCTTCTAAAAATGTATAAAATTATAGAAAGACTGGACAAGCCAAATGCAGGAAAAATGTTCCCAATATTGGGGGAGTCCAGAACCAGGGGCCACAGTCTAAGAATAAAGGGGGGGGCATTTAAAACTGAGAAGAGAAAAAATGTTTTCACCCAGAGAGTTGTGATTTGTGGAGTTCTCTGGGCAGTAGAGGCCAATTCACTGGATGAATTTCAAAGAGAGTTAGATAGAGGTCCAGGGGCTAGCAGAATCAAAGGATATGGGGAGAAGGCAGGCACAGGTTATTGATTGTGGATGATCAGCCATGATCACAATGAATGACGGTACTGGCTTGAATAGCCAAATGGCCTCTTCCTGCACCTATTTTCTATGTTTTCTATGAAATTTGCTTTAAGAGGATACGAGGTCATGTCCTCAGAATTGGCTAGACATTCGGCGACATGACTGATTCAATGATGAAGAAGTGGGAGTTCAACACCAAAGAGCTTACTTGATTTATTAAATTATGGAAAATGGCATTTGGTAATTAGACAAATATTCTGATATGCAGATCAAAAAAATAACACAGGATAAATCAGGCAAAGTTACATTTCCGGGCAAAATGATTTGCCTCATGAGGCAAAGAATGAAACTATCACTTAGCGGATACGAAACAGCTTCACATATGTGATGGATGAGTCAGGCTGCCAGTCTAGACATGAATTTGACAACATTTAGTGTGGCACGAAATGATGATGATAATAATAATAATTAAGTTGTTGAATTAGTATGTTGTTTAAAGAAACCACAAACTCAAGCAAAGTTATATTATCCGGCAAAATTTAAACCAGATAGTTAAATCTGTTCTCACTATGCAATTCATAGACTGATGATTAATAATTAAGGACACAATGCACTATTTTGAAATGATTCCTTAAAATCAAATGGAAAATGTTTATACCTATTGTTTTTTTGGATTAGATATTTAAAATGTATGCAGTTATTAAATATAATTGTAATGGAATTTAAATTATATATAGTGCTCGACTATCACCTGACATAAAGGTCATACAAGGAAATCCACAACTTCCGTAAAAGCAAAGTTAAAGCAAGCTGCCATAGTCTCAAGCGCGTACTTCTCTAGGTCAGAATCAAAATAATGGTCTAAATATATTTTAATAATCTAATATGAATTTAATGTTGCATGTTGATATTTCAACTTAGTTGCATTGGAAAACTGGACCTTCCTGCATCTTACTAAATGAAGATTGTTAGTAACCAGCATTTTGCCCATTCTTGGAAAAGCCAAAAGTAGTCACATCTGAACTATACCAAAAGTAAAAACCTGAAAATTAAATCTCAAATTATATATTCTGAACTACTATTCAATTTAAGTTTTCCAAAAATAAACTGCGTCAAAATTATCTGATTTAATGATTCAATTAGAGGCCTCGCTACTGTTTACTTAAGGGGATTGATATCCTGGAGATAAACTTTTATTCAATGGTTCAATAGTTCTTTAATATCAAGGCAGAGTGAAATTCTTTTTTTGCATACAGATTAGTAAAATTATTAACATACCAGAGCTGCCAACACTCACGCATTGAGTGTGACGCACGCATTTCGCCCAATTCTCACGCTGATCACAAAATTTCTCACGCTCTGTCGTGAGAAATTCTGTGATCAACGAGAATTTCAAAACTAATATCGACGGCTTGTGCGCACGTCTGTTGACAAGCAGCAACACTCTTATTCGCTCTTGACCGAACCGTCACACACCTCCAAACCATGCCCCCATGCAAATTTACATTGAAAGACACGGACCGGGCAGTGAATGAGTGTCACCCAGCGCTGCAAGTAAGGCCATGTCCTGCACCCGGCGGCAGTCAGAATTTAAAGATTTGCGGGAAGCGGCTGACATGAGTGAGGCTAACGAGAGGTACATGGGCCGTGGAACCAGGGGGGATGCAGCCCCCCCCCCCCCCACTTTTTTGGCTAGATATGTTTCAATCTCTCCGGATTTGGACGAGGCGCTGCTGTGCTCTGAGCAACCTGGTCGTGGGTGTTGGAGAGCCTGGGCGGAGGGAGGGATAGAAGCAGAAGCAGCGGCGGGGGCGGTTGCGGGTGGGGAGCTGGGGCTGGCGAGTGTTTGCGGGGCTGGCGAGTGGCTCGCTGCAGCTCCGGCCATGGAGCAGTCCCAGTGCCGAGCCATCAGAGGCGTCAGAAGCGTTGCGCCACGGCTGTGAGAGTCTCTGTGCAGAATTCGCCCTGGTCACCGGCATGAAACAGGCTGTGGCTCGGTGTATCCTGGAGGACAACCAGTGGCTGCTGGAAGTAGGTACCAAGCACTGGGTAGAAGCGGTGGAAGATAGTGGCCTTCAAATGGGAGTGGTTGGACAAAGCATCCTGCTTGCCTGCTAGATTTTCACTTACTGTAACTGCAGGAAAAATGTTCCCGATGTTGCGGGAGTTCAGAACCAGGGGTCACACAGTTTAAGAATAAAGGGTAGGCCAGTTAGGACTGAGATGAGGGCAAACTTTCTTCACACAAAGAGTTGTGAATCTGTGGAATTCTCTGCCACAGAAGGCAGTGGAGGCCAATTCACTGGATGTTTTCAAGAGATAGTTACATTTAGCTCTTGGGGCTAGCAAAATCAAGGGATATGGGGAAAAAACAGGAAAGAGGTACTGATTTTAGATGAACAGCCATGATCATATTGAATGGCAGTGCTGGCTCGAAGGGCCGAATGGCCTATTCCTGCACCTATTTTCTATTTTTCTATGCTTGAGTATATGGCAATAAAACTCGACCACTTGATTTTGAAGCATTCATGCATGGTGGAGGTATAATGCAGTCATAGAGTGATACAGTGTGAAAACAGGCCCTTCGGCGCAACTTGCCCACACCCGCCAACATGTTGCAGCAACACTACCTGCTTTTGGTCCATATCCCTCCAAACCTGTCCTATCCATGTATCAGTCGAACTGTTTCTTAAATGTTGGGATAGTCCCTGCCTCGACTACCTCCTTTGGTAGCTTGTTCCAAACACCCACCATCCTTTGTGTGGAAAAAGTTAGCCCTTAAAAGGTTACCACTTAAAAATACTTCAAACAAAAAAACATTGAAATCATACTTCTACAATGCACTAAAACATGATTTTAGTACATCAAATTTCAAAAAGCAAACCCCCCCCCCCCCACACACACCCTCCCCCCACTCAGTCGCTCCACTACCTCGCCAGGTACCCCCAAGACCATTGATCAGTGATCGCATAGCCCCCCCCCCCTTTCAAAACGCTCTGCGGCCCCTGGTTCAGAAGGAGAGCATTGCCAGATGTGAGCGGGGAACTGAGGCCAGTTGTCCGTGATGTCTGGATACCACTGCTCATCGCTTTGTGTTTCAGAGTTGGCTAATGTTATTAATTTGTAATTAGCCTAACTTGTAATTAGTTGACAAAACCTTAATTTATTAATCTGGAATATCCAGGGGGATGGGATAAGTAAAATATTACAATGACATGCAAGGTGTCAGGCTGTCTGTCACAACATACAGCCCCAATAACCCATTATTTCCTTCAGTTAAATTTTGGGAAGTTAGTTCTATTATCATTTGCCACTCATCTGTTATGTTTGTTTTACCTCATTGACTATTTCTAACCCCTGCCCCCTCCCCCCCCCCCCACAAAATTCCTTTGACAGGTTGAATAAAAATGTCCTAAATCTCATTATTAATTGAACACGTAGATGAACATACTCAAGGAGTGTAATCAGATGGAAACTGATCCAGATACAGCGTTTAAGAGCTTGTTCAAAGAAGGGGCATATTTTAAAGGAGTAACAGAGATACTTGCAGGGGAATGTATGAGGAGATTATTATTTGTCTTTAGTTTTAGCTTGTACCAGGACATCTGAAGATTCAAAGCTTAATATAGTAATTGTGCTGATACTGACTCCAACCAACCACATAATGAATACCTCCATTCCGGAGGTTTTATTTCTCTGATGCCATTTAAACTTCACTTGGATTTCAATCACTTCAATAGAAAAGTAATTGGGGATGGGGAGCATTGGAACCAAAATTTGCCCTAGGTACATATTAACTGTAATATAATAATGTATGCATGTTGGTAGGTGCAATCAAAACAAAGATATTTTTATCATTGTTGTGTTATGAATACCACATAAAATATTATGTACTCTCATGATCACATTAAATAGAATATTATTGCTTAAATATATATTGTTATTGGACTTTGCATTTCGGAAAAGTCCCAGCTGAGAGGAAGACAGCAAAATACTGAAAATATTGGGGGTGAAAATGACTTCAGGACAGTTTGTTAGGTAAATGAAGGAAATAGAAACATAGAAAC
This sequence comes from Amblyraja radiata, assembly GCF_010909765.2. Classification (NCBI taxonomy): domain Eukaryota; kingdom Metazoa; phylum Chordata; class Chondrichthyes; order Rajiformes; family Rajidae; genus Amblyraja; species Amblyraja radiata. The sequence continues at coordinate 26,473,150 of NC_045966.1, forward strand.
ATAGAAATTAGGTGCAGGAGTAGGCCATTCGGCCCTTCGAGCCTGCACCGCCATTCAATATGATCATGGCTGATCATCCAACTCAGTATCCCGTACCTGCCTTCTCTCCATACCCTCTGATCCCCTTAGCCACAAGGGCCACATCTAACTCCCTCTTAAATATAGCCAATGAACTGGCCCCAACTACCCTCTGTGGCAGAGAGTTCCAGAGATTCTGTGTGAAAAAAGCTTTTCTCATCTCGGTTTTAAAGGATTTCCCCCTTATCCTTAAGCTGTGACACCTTGTCCTGGACTTCCCCAACATCAGGAACAATCTTCCTGCATCTAGCCTGTCCAACCCCTTAAGAATTTTGTAAGTTTCTATAAGATCCCCTCTCAATCTCCTAAATTCTAGAGAGTATAAACCAAGTCTATCCAGTCTTTCTTCATAAGACAGTCCTGACATCCCAGGAATCAGTCTGGTGAACCTTCTCTGCACTCCCTCTATCGCAATAATGTCCTTCCTCAGATTTGGAGACCAAAATTGTATGCAATACTCCAGGTGTGGTCTCACCAAGACCCTGTACAACTGCAGTAGAACCTCCCTGCTCCTATACTCAAATCCTTTTGCTATGAAAGCTAACATACCATTCGCTTTCTTCACTGCCTGCTCCACCTGCATGCCTACTTTAAATGACTGGTGTACCATGACACCCAGGTCTCGCTGCATCTCCCCTTTTCCTAATCGGCCACCATTTAGATAATAGTCTGCTTTCCTGTTTTTGCCACCAAAATGGATAACCTCACATTTATCCACATTATACTGCATCTGCCAAACATTTGCCCACTCACCCAGCCTATCCAAGTCACCTTGCAGTCTCCTAGCATCCTCCTCACAGCTAACACTGCCCCCCAGCTTAGTGTCATCCGCAAACCTGGAGATATTGCCTTCAATTCCCTCATCCAGATCATTAATATATATTGTAAATAGCTGGGGTCCCAGCACTGAGCCTTGCGGTACCCCACTAGTCACTGCCCGCCATTGTGAAAAGGACCCGTTTACTCCTACTCTTTGCTTCCTGTTTGCCAGCCAGTTCTCCATCCAAATTAATACTGAACCCCCAATGCCTTGTGCTTTAAGTTTGTATACTAATCTCTTATGTGGGACCTTGTCGAAAGCATTCTGGAAGTCCAGATACACCACATCCACTGGTTCTCCCCTATCCACGCTACTAGTTACATCCTCGAAAAATTCTATAAGATTCGTCAGACATGATTTACCTTTCGTAAATCCATGCTGACTTGGACCAATGATTTCACCACTTTCCAAATGTGCTGCTATCCCATCTTTAAGTCAAGTCAAGTCAAGTCAAGTTTATTTGTCACATACACATACGAGATGTGCAGTGAAATGAAAGTGGCAATGCTCGCGGACTTTTGTGCAAAAGACAAACAACCAAACAACCAAACAAACTATAAACACAATCATAACACACATATTCTTTTACATAATAAATAATGGAAGGAAAAACGTTCAGTAGAGTTAGTCCCTGGTGAGATAGGCGTTTACAGTCCAAATGGCCTCTGGGAAGAAACTCCTTCTCAACTGACTCTAGCAGTTTCCCCACTACCGATGTTAGACTAACGTCTGTAATTCCCCGTTTTCTCTCTCCCTCCCTTCTTAAAAAGTGGGGTTACGTTTGCTACCCGCCAATCCTCAGGAACTACTCCAGAATCTAAAGAGTTTTGAAAGATTATTACTAATTCATCCACTATTTCTGGAGCTACTTCCTTAAGTACTCTGGGATGCAGCCTATCTGGCCCTGGGGATTTATCGGCCTTTAATCCATTCAATTTACCCAACACCACTTCCCGACTAACCTGGATTTCACTCAATACCTCCAACTCCTTTGACCCGCGGTCCCCTGCTATTTCCGGTAGATTATTTATGTCTTCCTTAGTGAAGACGGAACCAAAGTAGTTATTCAATTGGTCCGCCATATCCTTGTTCCCCATGATCAACTCACCTGTTTCTGACTGCAAGGGACCTACATTTGTTTTAACTAATCTCTTTCTCTTCACATATCTATAAAAACTTTTGCAGTCAGTTTTTATGTTCCCTGCCAGTTTTCTTTCATAATCTATTTTTCCTTTCCTAATTAAGCCCTTTGTCCTCCTCTGCTGGTCTCTGAATTTCTCCCAGTCCTCTGGTATGCTGCTTTTTCTGGCTAATTTGTACGCATCATCTTTCGCTTTGATACTATCCCTGATTTCCCTTGTTATCCACGGATGCACTACCTTCCCTGATTTATTCTTTTGCCAAACTGGGATGAACAATTTTTGTAGTTCATCCATGCAGTCTTTAAATGTCTTCCATTGCATATCCACCGTCAACCCTTTTAGAATTAATTGCCAGTCAATCTTGGCCAATTCACGTCTCATACCCTCAAAGTTACCTTTCTTTAAGTTCAGAACCATTGTTTCTGAATTAACAATGTCACTCTCCATCCTAATGAAGAACTCAACCATATTATGGTCACTCTTGCTCAAGGGGGCACGTACAACAAGACTGCTAACTAACCCTTCCTCATTACTCAATACCCAGTCTAAAATAGCCTGCTCTCTCGTTGGTTCCTCTACATGTTGATTTAGAAAACTATCCCGCATACATTCCAAGAAGATAACTATCCCGCATCCATTCCAAGAAATGGTAACAGAATACTTATACAGCTGAGTGAGTATAATTTTATGGATGAGAAATTGTGTTCAACTAATTGATGACTTATTTGACAAAGTAACTGGCATGCTAGATAACAAGGAAGCCAATGGATGTAGCAAATTTTGTTATACAAAATTTGGTCCATGAAGTGCCCCATAAAATATTATCGCATTAGATAAGCACCTGTGGACTTGAACGTAATAGTTTAAGTCCAGGGGGTCAGATATAAGGTTTTATGTGTGGGCCAGATATATTGTCAGTGCAGAGGGGCTAGGAACAAGGCCAAGTGTGCATCCAGAGTCAAGGTCTGGAATAGTACTAGGTGTGCTGTCAAAGCTGGGACAATGGGAGTGTTCAGCACTGGGAACCTAAGTAGGTAAGCAGCTATGATCAGGCTAGAATAAGGGGCCAGGTTTAAGGCTGGACCCAGGGTCAGGAATTAGAGAAGATATGCAACTGTAGTCAGGGTCAGGAGTAGTACCAGGTGTGCAGTGAGACCCAGGTTGGTCAACATCTGCCAAGTGCTTGATCTGATTTCCATACGTGAATACACTAAGATCATTCATGTGCTGCACCTGTTGATCAGAGCCCGGCTCTACCGTGGAATGTAATTAAGAATGTAATTTAACCTAACCTTATTCATAGCTAATCCAATTTAAAGCATAAATATTGCATTCAAGTTTGAGTTAAAAGACTCGCTACAGTATGTACCAGATTGCACAATTTCAAGCTGAAAAATGCAAAAGCTTTGAAAGCAAAAGCACCCTCATCCCACACCCTCCCCCCTCCCACACCCTTCCCCCATCCCCTCGATCGCTATGCTCCCTCGGGCTTGGTCCATCGCAATTTCTCATTCCCAACTCTCATCCAATGTTGGCAGCCCTGCCATACATAACTGCAATCCCAGATTAAGTATAGAATGCATAGACACAGCTCACTGAGTCCATATACAAGAGTCACCATGTTTTGGTTCTATTTTAAAATTCCAGCTGCAGCCATCACAATTGTAATATTCCTTTATCATTAATAAAAATGACAACATTCATTACAAAATGACTCACAGGATGTGGACAAGGTCACGGTTTTTTTGTCCATCCCCAGTTGACCATGTGTGGCTTCAATGGGCCTTGGCAGAAACAGAATCAATGGGTGCAAGGGAGACAAAATACTGTTGTGGTTTGAGTCACACCTTGCACAAAGGAAGTTTGTTGTTGGTGTTGGTGGTTATTCGTCCCAGAACCAGGATTGCACTGGATGGTTTGTTCAGGGCAGTTTCCTTGATTCAATCATCTTCAGCTGCTTTATCAATGACATCTTAAGACCAGGGGGCATGTTCAATGTTGGCTTTACAATGTTCAGTTCAATTCACATCTCCTCAACAGTCTACATTGCAAAATCAAGACAATCTGCAGTCAAAGGCTGTTGTGGCAAGTAACAATGTTATTATTGAAATACCAGTCAATGACCATCTCCAGCTAAAGACAATAAACAATGGACAATAGACAATAGGTGCAGGAGCAGGCCCATCGAGCCATTCAATGTGATCATGGCTGATCATCCACAATTGGTACCCCGTTCCTGCCTTCTCCCCATATCCCTTGACTGCACTATCTTTGAGCTCTATCTAACTCTCTCTTGAAAGCATCCAGAGAACTGGTCTATATAGCCCTCTGAGGAAGAGAATTCCACAGATTCACAACTGTGTGAAAAAGTACTTCCTCATCTCCGTTCTAAATGGCTTAACCCTTATTCTTAAACTGTGACCCCTGGTTCTGGACTCCCCCAACATTGGGAACATGTTTCCTGCCTCTATCGTGTCCAAATCCTTAATAATATTATATGTTTCAATAAGATATCCTCTCATCCTTCTAAATTCCAGAGTATACAAGCCCAGCCACTCCATTCTATCAACATATGACAGTCCACCATCCCGGGAATTAACCTTGTGAACCTACGCTACACTCTCTCAATAGCAAGAATGTCCTTCCTTACATTTGGAGACCAAAACTGCACACAATACTCCAGGTGTGGTCTCACTAGGGCCCTGTACAACTGTAGGAGGACCTCTTTGCTCCTATACTCCTTACCTCCTTACCGAGGGCCGCCGTGTGGTGAGCTGCGGAGTGCTGAGACCGCCGACTCCAACATTGCGAACCTACAGTACAGTGAGTGTACTTGTACCAGATGTGCCAAAACTGTTCAAGGGTTTGCTGATCATCTCAATCTCAAGGGCAATCAGGATGGACAATCAAAGCTGCCTTGCAGCAATGCCATCACACTGAAAAATGAGTAAATAAAAATTATCACACACATCAGTTGCAGATGCTTCAAATCTTCTCCTTTTACAGCATGATTCTCCCTCAGGGAAGTGAGCTTCATCTGAGCCTGCTTCAGGCCTCTTTGCAACTCAGTGAACAGTTCCAGGTCCTTTTACAAGACCTACGGAATCTCTGCTACCCAAGAGGACCATTCAAATTGATTGAAATAACCTTCCCTCAATCCCTCGAATCAAACTCTTCAATTGGCATCTTCTGAAAGGATTCAAATGACACTCCAGCCATTGGGTTGACAATCCTGTGGACTGTGTGCCTATGCCACCCAAACAAATTAGATTCTACATCAGAACTGATCATCACTGAGGACTGTTAATACTCCCATCACTGAACTAAAGCAAGATCATAGTCTCTATCCAATGTGATTTCATGCTTATCTCGGACTGTTCTATGATTCACTTGATTCTAATCCATCCTTTATTTTTTTCTGTCTCACCATGCTGATCGACTGTGCAATGGGGATGTTCACAATGTCAGGTATTCAAGCAGCACTGTAAATCCCTCTGTTTCCTAAAGAACAATTACTATTCTTTTTAATGACTCAAGAGATGCATTCTTCACTGATATTTGCAATTTTTTAGGTATGTAAAGAGGAAATAAATAGTTAAGACCAAAGTTGGACCCTTGAAGACTGAAAAGGGTGAATTTATTATGGGGAACAAGGAAATGGCAGATGAGTTGAACAGGTACTTTGGATCCATCTTCACTAAGGAGGACACAAACAATCTTCCTGATGTACTAGTAGCCAGAGGATCTGGGGTGACAGGAGGAACTGAAGTAAATCCACATTAGGCAGGAAATGGTGTTGGGTAGACTGATGGGATTGAAGGCTGATAAATCCACAGGGCCTGATGGTCTGCATCCCAGGGTACTTTAGGAAGTGGCTCTAGAAATTGTGGATGCATTGGTGATCATTTTCCAATGTTCTATAGATTCAGGATCAGTTCTTGTGGATTGGAGGAGAGCTAATGTTATCCGACTTTTCAAGAAAGGAGCGAGAGAGAAAACGGTGAATTATAGACCAGTTAGCCTGACTTCGGTGGTGGGAAAGATGCTGGAGAATTATTAAAGAGGTAATAATGGGGCATTTTGATAGCAGTAAAAGGATTAGTCCAGGTCAGCATGGATTTATGAAAGGGAAATCATGTTTGACTCATCTTCTGGAATTTTTTGAGGATGTGACAAGTAAAATGGATGAGGGGGAGCCAGTGGATGAAGTGTATCTAGACTTTCAGAAAGCCTTTGATAAGGTCCTGCACGGGAGACTGGTGACTAAAATTAGAGCACATGGTATTGGGGGTAGGGTGCTGACATGGATAGAAAATTGGTTGGCAGACCGGAAGCAAAGAGTAGGAGTGAACGGGTCCTTTTCAGAATGGCAGGCAGTGGCGAGTGGGGTGCCGCAGACTCGGTGTTGGGGCCGCAACTGTTTACCATATAGATTAATGATTTGGAACAGGGAATTAGGAGCAACACTAGCAAGTTTGTGGATGATACAAAGCTGGGTGTCAGTGTGAACTGTGAAGAGGATGTTAGGAGGTTGCAGGCTGACCTGGACAGGTTGAGTGAGTGGGCAGATGCGTGGCAGATGCAGTATAATATAGATAAATGTGAGGTTATCCACTTTGGCGGCAAAAACAAGGAGGCAGATTATTATCTCAATGGGGTTAGGTTAGGTAAGGGGGAGGTACACCGAGACCTGGGTGTCCTTGTACATCAGTCAATGAAAGTTGGCGTGCAGGTACAGCAGGCAGTGAAGAAAGCTAATGGGATGTTGGCCTTCATAACAAATGGAGGGGAGAGAGAGAGAGAGAGAGAGGAGGGGAGGGAGAAAGAGGAGGGGAGGGAGAGAGGAGGGGAGGGAGAGGGGGGAGAGAGAGAGGGGGAGAGGGAGAGAGAGAGGGAGAGTGAGAGAGGGAGAGAAGGGGGAGAGAAGGGGAGAGAGAGAGAGAAGGGAGAGAGGAACGATGGCACGTTACAACCTGCAGCCGTCCCATTCAGACAGCCGCCGAACCTCACACCGCACCATTGCACCCTTCTTCACGGCGGACCAGTGATGTCTCGGCTCTGACAATTCGAGGGATCTAACCGGTAACAACACTAAGAGCAGCCCCGGGCCGCCGTGTTCCCCGACTGCTTAAGCTAGTTAATGTGGAGGGAGAGTGAGGCAGCATCAATTACATGGGCTGAGCCTACATAATTGACATTCGCTCTTCCTCCACTGGGCTCAAAGACACGCCCCTTTGTAAGGCAGATGTGATCACTGCCTCCTCTGGTGCTTTTTCATTGCAGTTTTATGATGAGACCAGTGAGCACAAATTTAATATATTTACATGTGAAATACGTTACCTGGACTATGGAAGGCGAGGACATGTAATGAAGGGGTTTACAAATATTACATTGGTGACATACATAGAGATAGTAACAGGCACACAATTATTGCCCGCGCTCCATGCGGTTTCTGATGGGTTGCACAATCAGAGGGGAGGCTCAGTTTGTCGCTGCCTCACCTCTCATCTCTCCCTGTATTTGCAGACAAGCTGTGCAAATATGGCGATGTTTACTATAAAAAATGATTACATTCATGTAGAAATGACATTTATAACACAGATCAGTGGAAAAATCTTTATATTTATTTTATTTTATTATTATTTTTCTTTACTTTTCGTAACAGCTATTTTCATTGGGGTATGACAGGTGAGGCTCTGCCTCCCCTGCCCGCACGTCCCTGGTATGGGGGGAGTGGTCGGAGGAGTGACGTCACTCGCAGTGCGAGCAAGATGACAGCAGGTTTTTTTTCCCCAAAGGTTTTTCGGCGGCGACGGACCGGACCCGTGAGCTCTAGTACAGGGTCCGACTTGCTCGTTCTTCATTCGCAGCTATGATCATTGTTCTTCAGTCGACAGGGTGACTTTTGTATAATGGGGGGAAGGGGGATGGGGTGGGAGATGATGTCAGTCGCTGTGCGAGCAGACGGCAGGCAGGCAGATCCATTGTCACGTCATCAGCGAAAAACAGGCTTTTTGATTTCAAAGTTTTGCCGGTTAGTGAAGATTTTTTATTAAGAACTCAAGAACGCAACAGAAAAATTCAAGTATCTGGGTATTCAAATTACGAGAAGACACAAATCATTATTTAGCGCCAATTTTATGCCACTATTAAATAAACTGAATGATATGATTACATTTTGGAAAACGCTCCCGCTCTCATTGATAGATAGAATTAACGCTATAAAAATGACTTTCTTACCACAATTAATATATTTGTTTCAAGCGATCCCAATATATATTCCAAAATATTTTTTAAACTAGATTCTACTATCACTCATTTTATATGGGATTACAGAACACACAGAATTCAACGAAAGCATTTGTGTAAACCTAAAGAAGTTGGGGGCTTATCATTACCTAACTTTACGTATTACTACTGGGCAGTGCATATTAAGAACATAATGTACTGGTTAGATAGTTCCACTCACCAGTCGGAGTGGATAAGAATGGAGAAAGAGGAGTGTTGCCCGTATGATATAGGAACGATCTTGTTCTCACCGATAAAATTGAATAGTATAATATATAAGAAGAACCCAATTATTCACAATACAATAAGAATTTGGAAACAAATAAAATTATCCTTGAAATTAAATAATCTATCAGTACTAACCCCACTATTGAACAACCCTGCATTCAAACCATCTCTTATCGACAAAACATATAAACAATGGGATAGACTGGGGATTAGGAAAGTAGGAGATATGTATGAATTGGGCAAATTGTTATAATTTCAACAATTAAAATTAAAATTTAAACTGAAGGATAATCAATATTTCAAATATATACAGATATGTGACTTTATGAAGAAATATACACATAGATTTCAAATTATATTTTTAGACCCTTTAGAAGAAGCAATGAATATTAAGGCTGATTCACAAAAACTAATATCATACTTTTATAATAATATATTAAATAGAGAATTACCCTCAACAGAGGCACTAAGAGAAGATTGGGAACATGAACTATTGAGAAAGATCCCGAAGGATAGATGGGAAAAGTATCTGATGAACACACATAATTGTTCCATTGATGAAAGACATAATTTAATTCAATTTAAATTATTACATAGACTATATTATTCAAAAACGAGGTTGAATAAATTTTACCCAAACGTCTCTCCCAGATGCGATAAATGTTTGTTTCAAAATGCTAATATAACACATTTATTTGTAGGATGTATAAAGTTGAATAAATTTTGGAGCGATATATTTGATATATTTACAAAGCTTTTCAAGTCAAGAATAGAACCTAATACGGAATGGATTATATTTGGAATAATAGGAGAAGATACCAATTTAAATAAAGACCAAAAGTTTTTTTAAATTATGGGTTAATAATTGGAAAGAAATTGATACTTAAATTTTGGAAAAATACAACCATATCAACTGTTAAAATGTGGATTAGGAATATGACGGACATAGTACACCTTGAAGAAATGAGACTCCGACTAATAGATAAATATGACCAATTCTTAAGGAGTTGGTCCCCTTTTATCGACTTTTCGGAATCATGTGATGCAACGGTACCGTAAAGATTACTGACTTCAGGTCAGGTCAGGTCGTGGATAGATTTACATCTCCAAATAAAGATTTGAAAATTTCTCTTTTAAGGGTCTTTTTCTCCTATTTCTACTTTCCACTTTTTCTTTTCTTATACACACACTTCACGTTTTTTCTATTTTCTGCTATCTATTTCCTCTTTTTCTCTTCTCCAATTTTTTTTTTTTCCCTTCTTCTTGTCTTTCTTATTTCCTTTTCAAAAACATAAAACTAGAGGTTGTGCATAGAATGTATAATTACATTATGACATAGTTGGCACCTAAAATTAGGTCCCACTGTATTGTTTTGTATTGTACTAACTTCTAATAAAATTTAAAACATTTAAAAAAAGAACTCAAGAAATAAAGCACAACATTTTCAGATAAGCCGATTTCAGCCTCCTGGGGGTGAATCTCTACCAGAATTAATATATAAGACACTTTTATAGTTGTAAGGCTATGGATGGAGTCAGAAATGTCCCTTCCACTCTTGCACTTACTGTATTTGAGGGTCAACATGGTCAACAATAGCACAGGTCAGGACGTTGATGAGGTGAGTAAACTATACCTCAATCTTCAAAGTTTATTTAGATATAGTTTGGAAAGTTTAAGGCATGGTTTCATTATTCCATTACTGGTTGGAACATGCAGCACAGAAAGTGGCCTTTCGGCTCAGGCTAGTTTTTATGCTCCATCAACATTCCTCCATTGTCAGAGTCAGGCTAAACGCAAATAGAAGGAACAGCATCTCATAATTCGCTTGGCTCTAACTTCAATTAACCCCTGCATTCCCTCTCTCTCCATCCCTCCCCTACCCAAGTCATACCAGCTTCAAAGTTGTCTTGCTGAGTCTCATTGTTTGTACTCGTTCTCACCAAGCAAACAGCTAACAATGGCCTGTTTCCTTTATCGTCATTACTTTTTTGCCCATCTTTAATTCATTTGTTCTATATTTCTCTACACCATCTATATCTCATTTCTCTTTCCCCTGACTCTCAGTTTGAAGAAGGGTCTCGACCCAAAACGTCACCTATTCCTTTTCTCCAGAGATGCTGTCTGACCCATTGAGTTACTCCAGCTTTTGTGTCTTTCTTCGGTTTAAACCAGCATCTGCAGTTCCTTCCTACACTGAAAAAGGGTCCTTCCTAGCTGAAGAAAGGTTTTGACCCAAAACGTCACCCATTGATTGCTTCTCTCCAGAGATGCTGCCTGTCCTGGTGAGTTACTCCAGCATTTTGTGCCTGTGTTCCTTCCTACATCTTCTATCGTTCTTCAGTAAACCAAGTCAGCATTACCCACTACTCCTTTCTGTTATCTGCATGTATCTATCTCCTCTTTAATGCATTTACATTATTTGCACAAACTTTCCCTGTGGTATAGAGTTCCATATTCTCACTACCCTCAAGGGAAAGAATTTTCTGCTGATGTCCCCATTTGGACGTACAGCCGAGACTTTTATTTTGTTGATTTCTAATTTTCCTCTTCTCCACACGCGAAAACATTCTTTCGCTTTTGCCAATGCCTTGTACAATTATTAGGATATCCACCACAAACAATAATCATGATAAATAATCCATGGCACCAACAATGTGTTAATCATTTATCATGAAATTGAGTAAACCAGGCAATTAACAGGCTAAACCATTTTTCAACATTTTGATCAAGATATGGAGAGACTATGACATGATTATACTCCTCTGCCCAAATACAATGACTACTGGAATAATAATGTTCCTATTATTAATCATTTCTATCCAAATGTTCCTTACTATGTTTATACACAGAGATTCCAAGCCAGGAATATGAGCACTGACGTCATACTTGGCAACCAGTACAGCTTAGAAAATAAGTTACTGCTTAGTCAAGAAAATGTTTAAATATCTGACAAACTAACATAATTCATCGCTTCAAGAGCTACAGTATTTGAAACACTATGTGTCTTCCGCCAGGAGATAGAGGGGGGGGGGGGGGGGCAACACCAAGTTCTACGTTAAGAAGTATATGTTCTTACTTGCAGTGAATGGATTCATCTGACTTCTCTGGAAGGAAATATAACTGAAGCAGATTTAATCATTCCTTTTACAAGGAAATTGGACAGATGCTCAAAGGAAAAAATATTGCAGAATCCAGAGAAAGAAACGGGCGATTGAACAGAATAGGCAGCTCTGATTAGACAGCCAGTCGGAGCCAGGAAGCAATGGCCTCAGAGACATAAATCATGGAACCAGGCCCTTTGACCCATCACGTGCACACTGACCATCATGCCCCTATTTATATTTTCATTCTATCACTCACCCACACACAAGACGTATGTTAGATTAGCCAGTTAACCTGTCAACCCACGGGTTTTTGTAAATGTGGGAGGCTGCTTTACTAAAGGCACATGAGGGAATGCTGTTTACTCTGTTTCACAGAGACATGGCACAAAGATTTTTCAATCGTTCACATGGACCGGATGAGGTCATTGGGAAATGGGAATTGCAGGGGTGTCTGCCTCAAGGCAAACGCTTCGTAGTGCTTTGATATAGCAGTCTTGTCCAACTCCTGCTGTCTGTACCTGGAACATCTTGTGGTGAAGTGCTTCTACCTCCTAAGGGAATTCACCTCCATCATCATGACTGCAGTTTACATCCTGCCCTAGGCAAATATTTGGCCAGTACAGGAGCTGCTGCACACCATGATCAACAAACACCAAGTGGCATACCCCCCCACACCTTCCTCATCATAGACATTGATGCCAACAAGGCTAGTTCAGAGAAATCACATCAAACTAACACCAGCACATTTCCTACAGCACCAGAGAATCAAATGCTCTTGACCACTGCTACTCCACCATCAAAGATGTTTATCACTTCATCCCTTGCACGAACTTTAGAAAATTGGACCACCTGGCTGTGCGACCTTTTCCTGCATGTAGGCCCCAATGCAATCTCTCTGACTCTCCGCTCTACACTTGACAACTTCGACAATAGGACAACATCCAAGTCAGGATGTTGTTCATTGTAATTGATTTTATTAGGCAAGCATGAAAACAAAACAAGTATGCAAATCACACGAGGAATTTGATTTGTCAAGAAAGCAACAAAACACGCAACCACATAAATATTTATCATAAACATCCATCACAGCTGCTCCTCCACATTCCTCACTGTGATGGAAGGCAATAAAGTATTATCTTCTTTCCTCCTTTATCTCCCGCGGTCGGGGGAGTCGAACCATTTGCAGTCGGGGTGATTGAAACTCCGCAGCCGGCAATCAAAGCTCCCGCATCGGGGCGGTCCAAGCTCCTGTGGCTTGAAGCTCCCTAAGCCAGTCTCTAACCAGGCACTGCAAGCTCTACTTCTATAGAGGAGACCTGCTATGTCATTATCAGACTTCAACAGATGTTCAGTGGACAGCATACAGACTGGTTGCCTCATGACTTGGTTCTGTAAATCAAATGCCCATAAACAAAAGAGGCTACAGAAAGCAATAAACATTGCACTCCAGAACCAGGGGGCACAGTTCCAGAACCAGGAGTCACAGTGTAAGAATAAGGGGTAGGCCATTTAGGACTGAAATGAGGAAAAAAATGTCACCCAGAAAGTTGTGAATCTGTGGAATTCTCTGCCACAGAAGGCAGTGGAGGCCAATTCACTGGATGTTTTCAAGAGAGAGTTAGATATAGTTCTTAGGGCTAACGGAATCAAGGGATATGGGGAGAAAGCACGAACAGGGTACTGATTTAGGATGATCAGCCATGATCATATTGAATGGCGCTGATGACTCGAAGGGCCAAAATGGCCTACTCCTGCACCTATTTTCTATGTTTCTATTGCCATCACAGGTGGACATCACATTGTCCATCCCAGGTACTGAATTCCCCACCATCCAAGGGATCTACAGGAGCAACTGTCACAAGACTGCTAATATCATCAAAGGTCCATACAACTCTGGTCACATTCTCATCTCACTACCACCATCTCAGGCTCCTATACAAGGAATTGGAGCCTGATAATCGTGACATGAACGTTCAAGAACAGCTTCTTCCCAGCAACCACCTGGCTTTTGAACTGTGCACAACCAAAAACCACAAAAACCAAAAACCTCAGCAACTCTGGTTTGCTATTCGTTTGATACCATGATAGTATAATCAGACTGTTCAAAGAGTATAATCAGAGTATCCAAAAGTTTCGTATTTTTCATTTAACAGAAAGAGATGTAAGCCATGTGTCACCTGTCTCCATTTCAAAGGGTGTGGAGTTTTGAGATTATGTTTCAATTAATTATGGGGTGTGAACAGCTGGCCATGTTCATATCACAACGTGATTACATTCCTTCATTGACATTTTTAATACGTCACAGAATGGGCTTGTAAAGAGACTCCCATTTAAAACTAAGACGAGGAAGAATTTCTCCTGCAAAGTTCTCTGAGTCATTGGTACTCATTGTCAAAGAGAGCTGTGGTGAGTCAAGTGTGCGGGAAGGAACTGCAGATGCTGGTTTAAAACAAAGATAGACACAAAATTCTGGAGTAACTCAGCGGGACAGGCAACATCTCTGGAGAGAAGGAATGGGTGACGTTTCGGGTCGAGACCCTTCTCAAGTCTGAAGAAGGGTCATGGATTTGAGTATAGGAGCAGGGATTTGAGTATAGAAGCAGGGAGGTTCTACTGCAGTTGTACAGGGTCTTGGTGAGACCACACCTGGAGTATGCATACAGTTTTGGTCTCCTAATCTGAGGAAAGACATTCTTGCCATAGAGGGAGTACAGAGAAGGTTCACCAGACTGATTCCTGGGATGGCAGGACTTTCATATGAAGAAAGACTGGATAGACTCGGCTTGTACTCGCTAGAATTTAGAAGATTGAGGGGGGATCTTATAGAAACTTACAAAATTCTTAAGTGGTTGGACAGGCTAGATGCAGGAAGATTGTTCCCGATGTTGGTGAAGTCCAGAACAAGGGGTCACAGTTTAAGGATAAGGGGGAAATCTTTTAGGACCGAGATGAGGAAAACATTTTTCACACAGAGAGTGGTGAATCTCTGGAATTCTCTGCCGCAGAAGGTAGTTGAGGCCAGTTCATTGGCTATATTTAAGAGGGAGTTAGATGTGGTCCTTGTGGCTAAAGGGATCAGGGGGTATGGAGAGAAGGCAGGTACAGGATACTGAGTTGGATGATCAGCCATGATCAAATTGAATAGCGGTGCAGGCTAGAAGGGCCGAATGGCCTACTCCTGCACCTATTTTCTATGTTTCTATGACCCAAAACGTCACCAATTCCTTCTCTCCATAGATGCTACCTGTCCCACTAAGTTACTCCAGCATTTTGCATCTATCTGTGGCGAGACAATCCTTATGTACATTTAAGGCTGACATAAATAGATTTCTAATCATTACGCAAATCGATGGTAATGGGGAAAGGGCTGGAATGTGGACAAGAAATGTTAGAGTCGCCATCCTACATATGAATGACACAGAGTAAGCTCGAAGGATTATTGCCTTGTGTTTCTCTTCTTATGTTCCAATGGACTTAAAACAAACTTCACACTATCAGACAAATTCAGGCATTCAGACAACTACACCATAAATTACATGTAAAACAACGTTTCATTATATGGAAAATGTATCCCAACTTAAACAGGTTTTACATTTTGAAGTTAGTTTTGGATTTGGCCATCTTGAAAGCTCTTGAATCACTTAAAATTCTCTTGCTACCGTGATATTTTGCGTCTTTTAGAATTCACTCGTGGTGTCCCAGAGAGCCTTGCCTTCTTGCACACTGTGAGTGATCCATCTTGAAAGTCTTGGATTCATAAGTTCATAAATTCTAGGAGCAGAATTAGGCCATTCAGCCCATCAAGTCTACTCCAACATTCAATTATAGCTGATCTATCTTTCCCTCTCAACCCCATTCTACTGCCTTCTCTCCATAACCCCAGATACTCGCACTAATCAAGAATCTATCAATCCCCACCTTAAAAATATCTATTGACTTTGTCTGCTCCATTAACTTGGCCTCCACATCCTTCTGTGGCAATTAATTCCACAGATTTACCACCCTCTGACTAAATAAATTCCTCCTTGTCTCCTTTCTAAAGATACGTCCTTTTATTCTGAAGTTACGGCATCTGGTCCAAGACTCTCCCACTAGTGGAAATATCCCCTCCACATTCACTCAATTCAGGCCTTTCACTAATCTAAGTTTCAATGAGGTCCCCCCTCATCTTTCTAAACTCTGAACTTTAGCGCAAAGTGAATCTCTCTGTTCATCCAAGGTTTCTGGTAGGAATAGATCCTAATTGGCTTTGTCTGAAGTTGTCAACATACTCCTTCATGTAAGCTGTGATGATCGAGGTATTGTATTGTATTCAAATTTATTGTCATTGTCTCAGTTAGAGACAACGAAATGAATTTCCCTTGCAGGCAGTATCATAAAAATAAAAATAAAAATAAAAATAAATAATAATAAATAATAAAACATATTAAAAATAAAATAGAATTTAAAAAAAAGCACAAACAGAGAAAGTCCACGACACAACATAACACAGTGGCACCAAGGTGAGGAAGGCACCATAGTCCAGCCAGCCTCCTCTCCGTTCTTCCCAGATGTTCACTCGTGGTCGAGGCCTTCCTAGCACCCGCAGTCGCCGCCCCGGGTGGCCCGATGTTCAGGCCCTCACGCCGGGCTGGTGGAACGCCGACGCCGAACCCCGACGGTGAACATCCTCCTCAGCGGCCCGGACCTCCTGATCAGCCGCCTCCCGCAGCCGGAGTCCGCAGCTCCCGTGTCCGCAGGCCGAGCCGGGCAGAGTCGCAGGACCCCGCGCTGTCCATCAGCGCCGCCCGCGTTGGGAGCTCCGCAAACCGCAGCTCCATGATGTCGGTGCAGCAGGTCCAGCACTCCGGGCTCCAGACGGCGATCCCCGGTAAGGCATCGCCAGCCCCGCGATGTATCAGCGCTGTCCCGCCGCTGCTCATGCTCTGGTCGATCCCGGCAGGAAAGGCCACTCTAATCCAGTAGGTAGGCCGCTGGGGGGGGGCGAGGACGCGACTCGAATAATAGTCGCGTCTTCACCAGGAAGCGGCTGAAGGACGGTATCCCCCGCACCGTACCCTCTTACCCCACATAAAAACACAAAAAACCCACAAAAAAACATACTTTTACATAACTAAATAAACAAAAAAACAAAAAGATACCGGGCTGTAGGTGGAGGCTGCTGGCACCAGCGCCACCGGAAGTACAACACTAATCTCATGTATGCTCATACATGTTAGATGAAGTTAACCACGAGATTCACCCTGACATTTAAAACTTTCTCCAAGTCAATCGATGTGGAGGGTTATGGTCTGAGCGCAGGTATATGGGACTAGGGGAGAATACGTGTTCAGCACGGACTAGAAGGGTCGAGATGGCCTGTTTCCGTGCTGTAATTGTTATATGGTTATATGGTTATATGTGGAGTTTTAAGATTCTTTAGTTTAGTTTAGTTTAGTTTAGTTTAGTTTAGAGATACAGCGTGGAAAACAGACCCTTCGGCCCACTGAGTCTGCGTCGACCAGTGACCTTTGCAGACTAACACTATCCTATGCACACTAGGGACAATTTACATTTATACCAAGCAAATTAATCTACAAACATGTACGTCTTTGAAGTGTGGGAGGAAACTAAAGGTCTCGGAGAAAACCCACACAGGTCACGGGGAGAACATACAAATTCCATACAGACAAGAACCCGTGGTTAGGATCAAACCCATGTCCCGGACGCCTTAAGGTAGCAATTCTACCGCTGCGCAAACGTGCCACCCAATTTAAATTAAATGTAGGTTGCTACAGACATGGATTACAATGTGATCATATTTCTTCATTGACATATTTTTAATATATAATAAACCAGAATGCTATCTCTACCACGCCACACGTAGTGAGCTCAGCTGTTGTGACTCCATGTGGAGCTTCAGGCAAATTATTTGAAACATGCCTCTCACGTTTGAATTGAATTTAGTAAGCGCACGAGTCACTGAACAGTAAAATATTCACAGAAATCCAATTTACTTTGCATGTCTGTATCATACTAGATTATTTTCACGTGAGATGCCATAAATAGATTTTAATTGCTCCACATATCTACTGTCGAGTTCCCTGAAGAAATGAGATGACACATGTATTTACAATTTCTGTGCAAAGCAATAGATCAGAGGTTTATCTGAATCCACAGGTGAATCTGGTGGTGATAGAGGCGTATAGGATGGAGGACCCACTTGCAAATTAATCTGAGGCAGGATTATTATGATAGAGCGGGTCATTGTGAGAGAGAGATTACAAAGTAAAACTTTTTGAAGGAGCCAAATAGGAATCTAAGAGTTATAATCCACATTTTGTAGTGTGACATGACAGTGGCTTGTCGGATGTAATAAGTAGTGAAGTTGTAGAAATTGTTAAATCTCTGACAAAAATGATACCTTAAGACTTTCAAATATATAACCGGGTGTAATGGTGGGGATTTGAACATGTAGTGGAAATGGTGACTATGTAATAATAATAATAATAAATTTTATTTAATGGGCGCCTTTCAGACATCTCAAGGACACCTTACATAGACTAATCGGAATAAAAACATATAATCGGAATAAAATAAGTAATAAAGGCATCACAGACACAAATTAAAAACAGAATTCAATCCAAAAACAGAAAATCAAAAACACAATGTGAAGAGAGAGCAGCAGCAGCCAAAGCGCGCCAGCGTCCACTCTCTCTCCACGGCAGCCATCTTGGACACAGACCTACAGGATTACAATTAGACACAAAAATCATCCCCCCACAGTGGATAGCACTGTGGGGGAAGGCACAATGTCCAGTCCCCACCCCATGTTCACCCCAAAGTCAAGCCTATTGAGGCCACCGCAATTGCCTCTACGGAGGCCCGATGTCCCTGGCCGTTCTCACCGGGTGGTCTTGCCCCGGCGATTAATAGAGCGGAATATCATTAGCATTAATGTGAAAATGGATCTGGTGTCTCGGAGAGCTTTGACGGTAATTCAAGTTCAAGTTCAAGTGAGTTTATTGTCATGTGTCCCTGTATAGGACAATGAAATTCTTGCTTTGCTTAAGCACACAGAAAATAGTAGGCATTTACTACAAAACAGATAAATGTGTCCATATACCATGATATAAATATATACACACATGAATAAATAAACTGGTAAAGTGCAAATAACAGAAAGTGGTTATTAATAATCAGAGTTTTGTCCGAGCCAGGTTTAATAGCCTGATGGCTGTGGGGAAGTAGCTATTCCTGAACCTGGTTGTTGCAGTCTTCAGGCTCCTGTACCTTCTACCTGAAGGTAGCAGGGAGATGAGTGTGTGGCCAGGATGGTGTGGGTCTTTGATGATACTGCCAGCCTTTTTGAGGCAGCGACTGCGATAAATCCCCTCGATGGAAGGAAGGTCAGAGCCGATGATGGACTGGGCAGTGTTTACTAATTTTTGTAGTCTTTTCCTCTCCAGGGCGCTCAAATTGCCGAACCAAGCCACGATGCAACCGGTCAGTATGCTCTCGACTGTGCACCTGTAGAAGTTAGAGAGAGTCTTCCTTGACAATCCGACTCTCCGTAATCTTCTCAGGAAGTAGAGGCGCTGATGAGCTTTTTTGATAATTGCATTAGTGTTCTCGGACCAGGAAAGATCTTTCGGGAGGTGTGCACGCCCAGGAATTTGGTAATGGTACATTGTAGCAAAAGAAACCACCCTGAATGTGACAGAATTGGTAAGAAACAAACCAAGTGAAGGACGTCCTTTCGATACTGCATTATAGAAGTCAATTTAAAATTGAACACTTTAAAATCTGTAGCGAGGATAATTCATCATCATCGTTGTCAAATAACAAAGCACACAAAACAGTGGAACAGGAAACATCCTGGAAACTTTTTAGTTTATATTTAACAAAACTGCATTAATTCTACGTAGATTGGTTATTTCCTACTAACCAATTGCAGTGCTTGTTAGTAGTTGCTCCGCCTAATATGCGATTCATATTACCAAGAGCTTGCTTGCGTAAGTCAGTCTGAGTAGCTGCTAGTTACTGTAATGTCCTGCAGACCGATGCTGTAAGTGGACTTTAATAAACATGTATTGTAACTTGATGTGTGTCCGCCTTGACTCATTACATGTTGTCAGAAGTGGGATTTGAACCCATGCCTCCAATCCTCCCTTCCTCCAATGAGTAACTTGACCCTGAGGTAACCATGTTTGCAGAGTATCCCTGCGCCATCATTGTTGATGACATTCTCGTCTACGGGTGCGACTTGGCAGAACATGATGCTAATCTGAAGAAAGTACTGGACCATGCCAAAGACATTCAGCTCAAATTCGTGCTCCCCTGCCTGTTTCCCAGAGACCTCAACACAGCCATCAAACGCCTGCACTACCCTATGTGAACAGTAGAGGAAGTTGTTGCTCAAATAGGCAATGCATCAGTGTTCTCCATTCTGGATGCCAAAAGCTAATTTTGGCAGATTCCACTGGACCCAGACTCATCCAATCTTGAATGAGTCTGGGTCCAGTTCTACGGGCGCGACTTGGCAGAACATGATGCTAATCTGAAGAAAGTACTGGACCATGCCAAAGACATTCAGCTCAAATTCCTGCTCCCCTGCCTGTTTCCCAGAGATCTCAACACAGCCATCAAACGCCTGCACTACCCTATGTGAACAGTAGAGGAAGTTGCTGCTCAAATAGGCAATGCATCAGTGTTCTCCATTCTGGATGCCAAAAGCTAGTTTTGGCAGATTCCACTGGACCCAGACTCATCCAATCTTACTACATACAGCACCCCCTTCGGCCACTACAAATTCCTGAGAATGCCCTTTGGCATTAACTCTGCCAGCGAAGTTTTCCAATGCACGATGGAACAATTGTTTGTGAGGTATCCATGCACCATCATTGTTGATGACATTCTCGTCTACGGGCATGACTTGGCAAAACATGATGCTAATCTGAAGAAAGTACAGGACCGTGCCAAAGACATTCAGCTCAAACCCGTGCTCCCCTGCCTGTTTCCCAGCAGCTTTAGCAGCCACAGGTTTGTTCTCCCTCTGTGGTCAAGCAACAACTACAATCCAAGCGTGATACACAAAAACGTTTTGTCAACAAATCCAGTAAGCCACTTAAACCTCTCACCAGTGGACAGGTGGTTCGTCTCCAGACCAACAAGGGCTATGGCCGTCTGGGTCACATCCACAGCCCTGCCAAAGAACCACGCACCGACATGGTTAACGCAGATGGAGCCATTTACAGATGCAACGGTCAATATCTCCTACCAGTGAATGAACCGCGTCCTGCGACTCCACATCCAGAGATTTGCGTTTTGTATACCCACCCACTGCCGGACTGGCTACTCCACTGTCATAGACTGTATCCCCCGCTGCCTCCCCGTGACTTTCCACACCTAGCTCGCCTACTTCACCACCTCCCCTCCCCGGCGGGTCCCTGGTCACATCCCTGGTTCCCTCCCCGGCAACTTCTCCGGTAAAAGGAGGAGATGCGGACTCGTACCGCACACATGCTGGGTTAGCAGGCCACCCATTAGAAATGGTGATTTTGTTTAACTATCTATATTTCCCCATATGCGTTATTAACGTTCCGGCTCCTATATTGTTTAGCCATCATGTTCCTACGTATCTATGCTCTCTTTTGTTTCGACAAGGAAAGATGTAGATTGGTTATTTCCTACTGACCAATTGTAGTGCTTGTTAGTAGTTGCTCAGCCTAATATGCGATTCATATTACCAAGAGCTTGCTTACGTAAGTCAGTCTCAGTAACTGCTAGTTACTGTAATGTCCTGCAGACCGATGCTGTAAGTGGACTGTAATAAACATGTGTTGTATCTTGATGTGTCCACCTCGACTCATTACATTCTGTTTAAAAGATTGTTTTTATGTATCACTTGTCTATTTTCAACATAATTTCAATTATTCATTCCTCACACAGTTGACCAGCAGTTTTCATTATCAATTTTATTTTAAGGAAAGCACTAATGAGCAAGCAGTCTCCTTAATTAATATCACTGTCGACAACAACCCCATTGAGTAATTCTTAAATCTGGATCATTCCTCTTTGAATAAAAAACACAAATGTTGTAGTAACTCAACGGGTCAGGCAGCATCTCTGGAAGACATGGATAGTTGGCGTTTCGGGTCGGGACCCTTCTTCTGACTGGGATGCTGCCTGATCTGCATAGATAGTATAGCACTTTGTGTTCTTTTTGGTTATAAACTAACATCTGCAGTTCCTTGTGCCTTCATCGCTCTGTGAACTGTTTTAAGAAAATGCATTCCACTTAATCCACCCAAGGGAATAATAGAGGGAAATTACTCAATTGCACAGAATGCACAGAATGCCAAAAAAAACAATTACATTCCAGTCAAAACTCCTGCTTACCCTTACATGAAGTCTTAACACGAGCGGTCTCATTTTAAAACAATACCTAGACAGGATGTAGAATCATTCTTGTAAGGTACTAAGAATGAACAAGATGACTGAGGTAAGAGGTCAAAGATTTTCCTCGCCCAAAAGATTATTTTACACAATAGTTTGCTCTCTGGCTCCATGATGCTGAGCTATTTGCTGACCTCAGAGTTGAAAATAGTTAAAACAATCTAACATCACACTGCACCACTACATATCAGGCAATCTACATGCATTCCTAACTGCAGTAAATATTAACCATCATGATCAAAATATAGGGTTTGATTGAGTGTCTGAACAAAGCAATGATCAATTGGAAAATGTAAAATATTTATTATGTCAATCCTAAACATCTGTGCTAATATGATCTCATCTATGGTTCAGTATGTAGCATTCTTGACTATGAGACAGAAGATTTGAGTTGAACATAGAACACAGAACTGTACAGCACAGGGATGTGTCCATTGGCCCCCAATGTCCGTAACGAATAGGATATTAAAGAGGCTGTCCCACCTAGGAGACCTAATCCGTGAGTTAAGAAGAGTGTCTTCGACCTTCAAGGTCGAGGACATCGCCTGAAAAGCCTCGAGCTGGATCGACCGCACACACACGTACACACACACATCGTAAAGGCAGGGGCCAGGGAAAGCGGGGGAGCGCTGTCTGAAATTCACACCCACGATGATGAGGAAGGTAAAACGGCAGCCACAGTGTAAGTCCTTTAGAGTGAGCGGAGGGGGCGGGGGGGGGAGAGAGAAGGGGAGAGAAGGGGAGGGGAAGAGGGGGGAAGGGGGGAGAGAAGGGGGGAGAACAAGGGGGGACAAGGGGTGGGAGAAGGGGGGGGGACACTTTTAAGAAGTATAATAAAGTTTAGCGGGCATTTTACCTACCGGTCGGTTTTCCCTGGTCCTGAAAACTACAATGAGCCAATCAAAATGCCTGGTCAGCGAAGGAGATTGCCTACGGCTGCCCTCGACTGCCTGTAACTAAATAGCGACCGCACTCCACTGCACTACGAGTCAAAAAGAACCATGCCGACCAAATTTTACTCGAGGAAAATGTTTCGACATGCTGAAAGATTTTCCGCAACCTAGCTGAGGCCACGAGTATTCGGGAACTTCCCTCGAGCATGAAGGAGAGTTCCAGCGACCTCCTAGGACCACGTGTCGACTATGCTGCGAGTTTGAAGGTCGAAGACACTCTTCTAAACTCGCAGATTAGGTGGCCCGTGGGACAACCCCTTTATTTAAACTAATCTCCTCTGCCTGTATGTGATCCATATCACTCAATTCCCAGTTTATCCTTATACCTATCTAAAAGCTTCTTATATTGCCACTATCGTGCGTTCCTCCAGCATCATCACGGCAAGACACTCCATCCATATGCATCCACAACTCTCTGCGTAAAAATACATGTCTGCACATTTCCTTTATACACTTGTCCCTCTCATCTTACAGCTATGTCCTCTAGCCTTTGGTATTTCCGCCCTCGGAAAAAAGGTTTTGATTGTCTACCCTATCTGTTCCTCTTGTAATGTTATTTACCTCCAAGAGAGCTCTCCTCAACCTCTGACACTCCAGAAAAAACAATCCAAATTTGTCGAACCTCTCCTTAAAACTAATACCACCTAATCCAGGCATCATTCTGCACCTTCTCAAAAGCCTCCACATTCTGTAATGTGATGACCAGAACAACAGACAATACTCCAAACGCAACCTTAGAAAAGTCCTGATTTCATGACTTCCTAACTCATACTCAATACCTCAATCCATAAAAGCAAGCATACCATACACCTTCTTTGCCATTCTATCTACTTGTGTTGCCACTTACAGGGGGCTAAGGATATGTACCCCAAGATCCTTCTGTACATCAATACTGTTATGGATCTTGCTATTAACTGTATTCCCTTTACTTTCAACCTCCCAAAGTGTAGCACCGCACACCTGCTCCATCTGCCATCTCCATCTGCCATTTCTCTGCCATTTTTGTAGCTGATCTATATCCTGCTGTATATTTTGATAACCTTACTCACTGTTCGCAACTCGGCTAATTTTAGTATTCTCTGCAAATGTAGTAATCACTTCATCTACATTTAAAACCAAATAATTTATATACTGCATAATACAAATCCCAGCAATGATCCTTGTAGAACTCTACTGCTCACAGAACCCCAGCCAGATTAGGTGATATATAAATACAACATGTTGTTCACCTTGCTATTTTGAAGCATGAACGGATTAGTTTAGTTTAGAGATAGGGCGCGGAAACAAGCCCTTCGGCCCACCGAGTCCGCACCAACCAGTGATCTCCGCACACTAACACTATCCTATACACTAGGGACAATTTACAATTTTACCAAGCCAATTAACCGACAAACCTGTACATCTTTGGAATTGTCCAAGAAATCGTAAGAAACTACATCCAAATAAATGTAATGTTTTAAATGATTGAGTTGTTAATTACTTGTATGCAGATTAGCCTCAATGGTTTTAAGCTCCACAATCACCTATAGGACACATCTCTGTTATGTGACACACAAAAGCACATTCAAAATCAGGAGCTCACTGTGTGAAGACTGGCAACACACGGCCACTATTCTGGCAAAACATCTAAGCATAATTGCTCAAACCATTTGGTATTAGGTTGCACAATTTTGATTGCAATTATATCATATTTTCAATGTCAGTGCGTACTAGGTACTAAGCTCTGATTTTGAGTTGTGTCAGTTTTCTAATGCAATTGGTTAGTAGTACCTGTGATACTTGCTATATTCCCTCTATTTTATCATGGGTGGGTATATGAAACGAGCTGGTAGAGGAGGTAGTTGAGGCAGATGCTATAACAGCTTTTGAAAGACCCATGGACATGTACATGAAAAGGATCATTTTAGAAACATAGAAACATAGAAATTAGGTGCAGGAGTAGGCCATTCGGCCCTTCGAGCCTGCACCGCCATTCAATATGATCATGGCTGATCATCCAACTCAGTATCCCGTACCTGCCTTCTCTCCATACCCTCTGATCCCCTTAGCCACAAGGGCCACATCTAACTCCCTCTTAAATATAGCCAATGAACTGGCCTCGACTACCCTCTGTGGCAGGGAGTTCCAGAGATTCACCACTCTCTGTGTGAAAAAGGTTCTTCTCATCTCGGTTTTAAAGGATTTCCCCCTTATCCTTAAGCTGTGACCCCTTGTCCTGGACTTCCCCAACATCGGGAGCAATCTTCCTGCATCTAGCCTGTCCAACCCCTTAAGAATGGGGTACATATCCTTAAGTGGGCCAAATGCAGGGAAATGGGACTAGTTTAGAGGAGGTAACTTGGTAGACATGGAAGTTGGACTGAAGGTCCTATTTCTTTGCTGTAAGTCTTGATGACTATTTATTCTAATTTGTGTAGGAAGGAACTGCAGATGCAATTTCAAGTTCAAGTGAGTTTATTGTCATGTGTCCCTGTATAGGACAATGAAATTCTTGCTTTGCTTCAGCACACAGAACATAGTAGGCATTTACTACAAAACAGATAAGTGTGTCCATATACCATGATATAAATATATACACACATGAATAAATAAACTGATGAAGTGCAAATAACAGAAAATGGGTTATTAATAATCAGAGTTTTGTCCAAGCCAGGTTTAATAGCCTGATGGCTGTGGGAAAGTAACTATTCCTGAACCTGGTTGTTGCAGTCTTCAGGCTCCTGTACCTTCTACCTGAAGGTAGCAGGGAGATGAGTGTGTGGCCAGGATGGTGTGGGTCTTTGATGATACTGCCAGCCTTTTTGAGGCAGCGACTATGATAAATCCCCTCGATGGAAGGAAGGTCAGAGCCGATGATGGACTGGGCAGTGTTTACTAATTTTTGTAGTCTTTTCCTCTCCAGGGCGCTCAAATTGCCGAACCAAACCACAATGCAACCGGTCAGCATGCTCTCTACTGTGCACCTGTAGAAGTTAGAGAGAGTCTTCCTTGACAAACCGACTCTCCGTAATCTTCTCAGGAAGGCGCTGATCAGCTTTCTTGATAATTGCATTAGTGATGAGCTGGTTTAAACTGAAGATAGACACAAAAAGCTGGAGTAACTCAGTCTGAAGAAGGGTCTCGACCCAAAACGTGACCCATTCCTTCTCTCCAGAGATGCTGCCTGTCCCGCATTATTCTAATTTGGTGATGCAAGTTGAGTACAAGTATATAAAGTTCAACAGCAATTCACACCGTACTTAAAGAACGTGCACTAGCAGAAGATAGGTTATCCACAAAGAATATTTTATTTTAAGTTAAATAAATACAAAAGGACTCTCAGAACTCGTCCCTTTAAACTTCACATTTGGTATCAAATGTCACAACCGATAAATAGGTGCTACATACCATAAAACAAGTACATGCGTCATAAAAAATCATAAGACTCTTATCTTCCTTCATGACAAAAAGGTATGAGTTGTAGCATGCATGTGATGAATACCTTGCCATTTCCACATGTTAATGCTGCACAATACAATCTCAATAATGCTTCCAGCAAACACTAATGTACTTATTTTGGAAGTACATTATGCTGAGTACACTATAAATGCCAAGATTAAATTAAAATGATCTTAAGGGACAGTGGTTTGTACTTGCATCGTTATCACACATCTAATGTGCCATTTTCTTTTAATTAAATTCTAACATGCAGGCATTGTCGGCAAAACATTTATTGCCTATGATTACTTACTTTGAGAAAATTGTGATGAATCTATAATTTGAAACATTACATGTCTTATTCGCATAACTAAATGGTTTTCTAATACCAAATAAATACACTTCCAAAAGAAAATCAATAAAAGCTTCTTTGGATTGCTTTTAGTGAGATGGAACCCAATGTTAATACTGTTTTGAACCAAATAATATCCTTTAAAATCATAGCTTATTTACAGTCAAACTGATATGGGAAATTAGAAAATAAAATGCTATTAATATATAAAAAAGTTAGTGCATTGGAACACACCTGGTATGGACAGGTAAACATTGGGAAGCTGTTCCCACCAACAGACAATCCATGCACCAGGGTACTGAGAGAGGTTAAGGTGTGTAAACCAGTCATTTAAGGTAGTAGGAAAATAATTAATCTGTGATGGGGAGTTGGTGGGGTAGGGGGGGGGTGGGGTGAGATCAGCCGAGGGTTGGACAAAGGCCAGCGATGAAAAGACAAGAAATGGTCAGATAAGGAAAGAAGAGGCATGAAATCTGAAGCCAGAGGAAGGAACATAGGGATGGGACGGAGGGAGGGAAAAAGGAGAAATGGTGCACATCCAGGTGGGGCACAGAGATGGGGGGGGGGGGGGGGGGGGAAGGGGCAAGGGGTGCTCTCCGAGTTTCCCGAGAGCACCCCTTGTTCGAACTCGGAGAATTATGGTAATAGCTGCTCGTAGGTACTTGGGGCTCTCGTGGACATTTTTCAACATGTTGAAAAAATTTCACGAGCTTACCGCGTTTCCCGAGTACCTGCCCCTGCCGTTAGCGTTATGAGCCGCTTAGAGACGCCCTGAGCTCCGACGTACATTCTATGTACTTACCACGAGTTTGATTTTTTTTTACTCGGGAGAGCTCTTGAATTACCTCGTACAGGAGTGTTGATTATCTGTGTGGATTAAGTAGGCCTAAGGGGCTGTTTCCATGTTCTGTGACTCAATGATGGTCTGAAATAAGTTCAATGCTGGTGGTGCTCATGTCTACTGAATCTTTACGGAAAATATAACTGCCTAATCCAAAGAAAAATGCTGTCCCTCAATCATTAGAGTCACAAGTGAAAACTATTTTTATGAAATGCTCTTTTTATAATTTATTTATATTTGGGGTATGGGTAAAAATGAACATTTATTGGTCACCCATTATTGTCCAAGAGAAGGTAGTGATGGACTGCCTTCTTTAAGAGTAATGGTAAAGGTATTCCAGCAATGCAGTTTGGGGAATGCAAATTTAATTCAGCGACAAGGAAAAATAGTGGATATTTCTCAATCCGTCTGTTCTCATGCACCTACAGCCTTTGCCTTTTAAGGTACTAGAGATAGTTTGATCAGGTGCTCGCCTGTTGAAACATCAATGCAGTGAGTTGTGTGCAGTGCATCTTGAAGTTAATACACACTCCAGGCACATGCACCATTTAAAGTACAGGTCAACCACTGATTTTTCCGGCAGCCTTGGATTGAGGCCTTGCTGTATTATCCATTTTGCTGGACCAAACAAAGATCCCAAGCTCTGGGGGGCCGAGCTACAGGCCCAAAAAGTGGGCCGCAGGAAGTCGGCAATGGGAACGGAACTGTTGGGACTCGGTCGGGCTGGAGTTTCAGAGCCTCTGGCTGCGCCGACAATTTCCAGTCTGCTGATCGGATTGTGGAAGTCCCAATGAGGACAAGATTAGCCTCATCCAGCCATTGGTGTGTCACCATTTCTGAGGGCCTGGGGGGTGGGGGGGGCATCCTGGGGTATCTCAGTGCTTTTCCGTGATTTTGTCTGAATTAAAGGAGGTGCCAGACCATCAGTTGCCAGAAAATCGGTGGTGGACCTGGACTGCATGAAGTCTAGTCAAGCAGACACCCATTCCCTGGATGCTCTTGATCTTAGAGTCGTGGAGTCACACAACGTTGAAACAGGTCATATGGCCCATCAGAGTAAGCAGTGATCATTGAATAATTGATTACAAAAATCCTGCACTAATTGCATTTCATTCCCCTCACTTTCCACTTACTATCCACAGATGTCACCATTTACCCCAAACGAAAAATGGTTTTCAGTAGCCTCTTAACTTACAAAGCTATACCTTTTGGGAATGAATGCTCGCTCGAGTGCCGTTGCAGCTCATCCTAGCCATGCATGTGCTTGAAGGTGAGTGGTGGTAAAAAGATTCTGGATCACAAAGTTGGACAGACCAGAAACAAGCACCTCTGCCATCCCATCTCTGCTGACCACCATGCTCATCTATACTAATCCCATTTACCACAGCCCACTGTGCCTTGCTATTCAAAATACTTGTGCAGATGCCTTTGAAATGCTGTTTATGCCTCTAGCATCTCCTCTTGCAGTTCATTCCAGGTACCAACTACCCTTGTGTGAAAGATTACCTCTCAGATCGCCCTTTAACCTCCTCCATAGTGGAATAAACATACTGTAGAGCTATCACAAAATCTTTTCGATTAAAGAGTTATATATTCAAATCCCACGAGAGGAAAGGAGCATTTAAATTGTTAATTAATTAAGTATAAGCTTGTGTCATAAATGTGTCAGACAGTGGAAACCCCCTCAGGTCCGCAAATGCTCCTGAATAACAGAAACATGTCATCTTTACTCAGTCTGACCTACACGAGCCTCCAGTCATGTCCAGTCACAACAATTTTGCGGATACTGAGCAAGCACCTTAATTCAAGGACGAGGATGAGTAATAAACATGGGACTAGCCAGTAATGCTCATATCCTGTAACTGATTAAAAGGCATTAAAATGAGATTCATTCATGACACAATATGAAGCCCTAACTTGCTTTTATAGGCATGGCATCTACATGGGCATTTTGGTGTCTGGTCCATGATGCCCCCAAAGATGTTAATATTTTAGTTTAGTTTAGAACTAAGCTCGGGAACAGGCCCTTCAGCACACCGAGTCCACGCCGGTCAACGATCCCCGCACACTTACACCATCCTACACACACTAGGGGCAATTTTTTTAACATTTATGTCAAGCCAATTAACCTACAAACCTGTATGTCTTTGGAGTGTGGGAGGAAACCGAAGATCTCGGAAAAAACCAACGCAGGTCATGGGGAGAACGTACAGACTCCGTACAGACAGCACCCGTAGTCAGGATCGAACCCGGGTCTCTGTTGTTGTAAGGCAGTAACTCTACCGCTACTCCACCTTGCCGTTAATAGTGAGGGAGTGCTTCAGTAATGGCAATACAATTCAATATCAAGGGTAGTGAATGGACTAGTCCTAGTTGAAGATGGTCGGCCTGCATATTATACAGCACAGATGTTACTTACCACCCCCCTCCTTACCTGGCCGAGGCGCCACATTTTCAGGGGGACTTAAAGATGGTGTTGGAACTGTGGCCACATAGTTATGACTATGGATAGTAGAGCAGGAGACTGAGCCTTGAGAAGATGCTCCTGTTTTCATGATTATCAAAGAGGTGTTGCTGCCAACTCACATGTTGGAGATCCAATGACCACAACCATTTTCCTTTGCGTAAAGTGTTATTCCAGTCATTGGATAATTTTTCGTCACATTTTTATTTCGTTCCATTATACCAGGGCTCCTCCATGTCACATTTGATCAAATGCTCTCTGA
Source organism: Amblyraja radiata (assembly GCF_010909765.2). NCBI lineage: Eukaryota > Metazoa > Chordata > Chondrichthyes > Rajiformes > Rajidae > Amblyraja > Amblyraja radiata. Next base: position 26,503,536 of record NC_045966.1, read on the forward strand.
CGTCAAACACAGTCATCCTCACCTAGAAGTCAATTCTTATCTCCATAGTTAGTCCATTGCCGTAATGAGATTGTGGAGACAAACGGTCCAAGCGGAATACAAACTGAGCCTCAATGAAGGGATTAAATCTGAGTATCAGAGGTTAAAGATGAGCAGATGGCACAGTGGCACAGCAGTAGAGTTGTTGTCTTACAGCGCCAGAGACCCGGGTTTGATCCTGACTAGGGGTGCTACCTGTATGGAGTTTGTATGTTCTCCCTGTGATCATATGGGTTTTCTCTGGGTGCTCCGGTTTCCTCCCACACTCCAAAAACCTACAGGCTTGTAGGTTCATTGACTTCCATTGTTGCGGACTCAGTGGTCCAACAGCACTATTTCCACAGTGCATCTCTAAAGTAAAAGTCTAGGTGCAAATGCCTCATGTTATAACCCCTCCTATGGTTTTACTATCGATACAATAGGTGTTAATTTGTCCATTTTTTCCTGACCTTTGTTAGCAGGTTATGCCTCTGTAACCTTTCACTTTTGTCAGTAGATGTCATGGCTCTATCAAAATTGGAACAGCTTGGACAAAGGCTAAATTGAGAGCTGAGAGCTTGCCCGTTCCCATGACCTTTATCATATCCAAAGTGCTCAGTTCTTTCTCAGTATCCCGTTAAATTAGCTTTGTTACACAGGGGACTCAGGAGGAGAGCGAGACAAATCCATCCGTTGATCTAGATTGCACGCTTGAAAACACTTCTCCACCGGACAGAAAGCTTCAGGGGCTTTCTACTCGTTGAATTTCTATAATCATTCACAAATGACTGCAAGAACGACAGACATTCGATTTCGGTTCGTTATATAATTACAGATGTATATTTTTTAAATAAACTTTGTTTAGGTTAGAACACAAAGAGCTGGAGTAACTCAGCGGGTCAGACAGAATCTCTGTAGAACATGGATAGGCGATGTTTTGGGTTAGGACCCCTCTACAGATCAACCCGAAACATCGCCTATCCATGTCTTTCAGAGATGTTGCCTGAACCCCCGAGTTCCTCCAGCACTACGTTCTACACAAGATTCCAGCATCTTGTGTCTATGTCTCTGGTTCGATTATGTGAAGAAAGGCTTTTGAGAGTTAATAATTTGCAACTACACCATTAACAAAGCTGGAAACTATGATTTAATATTTCAGGTTTATTCTTTCCTCACAAAGTCATGTGGAAAATTCCCAATTGTTCACAAAAGATTGAAGAACAGCCTCACTGATAGGTGCTGGTTACACAACCAAGTCCTCCTGAAACTAAATGGTTAGCAGTGGAAAAGTTTTAGAAAATTCAATGTTCTGGGGAAAATTTCCCCTCCAACATATCTTTACTGTGGCACGTTCAGCATAGATCATTAGATGGATATCCAATCAGAGGTTAAATCGAGAGAAATAAAATGGAATGAAGCAAAACATCTAGTTAAAATAGAAACAACCAAAAGAAATGCAATACATTGTTAACTTGGATATGCCAGATGAGAACATTATGATTCCAAACTGATGTGCAACTCATACATTTTATAATATGCGTCATAAGTTCTTATCCAACATTTCAAGAAGTTTTTTCCATCTAAAGAAAAATGTGAATCATTGCGTTAAAATTCCAGCATTCTTGAATGAAAAAAAATAGTATTACATATGACTCTAATCAGCTTGGACTTGTACCTGTGCCATTTCAAAATTACTTCAAGAAGCTGGAATCAGTCAACAGTTCCCAAGCCGTTTAGTAAGAGCATTCAAGAGCATACATGTTGTTCTGGTACATTATGTATCAGCTTAACAACTGAGGAAATGTGACTTCACTCAATTAACATGGATGGAATGCTGACTCCCAGCGCTTCCAACTTTTCAAGAGCAATAGCAACATACCCAGACTCCATGGGTCACTGTTTTTGTTATCCTTCACTAACCAAAAATATTTTCAACAAAATGAGCAAATGTGTGCCATGTTCCTAAAATGTTTAAACGTAAAATTTCAGAATTTATTTGGCAATATAAAGGTTTACACAATGAATAATTCCAAACTGTGTGCCTACACTTAATATTTTGTTTGTAGTTAAATCCTCACGCAAGTAAATATATTCCCCTCTCAACACCATAAGATTTGTAATCACTTCCCAAAATAGGGCTCAGTTTAAACAAAACAGATTTCTTACTCTCACAATGACCTAATGAAGTATTTGTGTTTTAGAATCGCAATCTTACAGACTTTGAATTGGAGTAAATCTCTGCGGGGAAAGATTAAGAAAGTTTTTATGAAAAGGGTGACACAGTGGCGCGTCTGATGGAGCAGCTATCTCATGGTGTCAGACACCCAGGTTCAATCCACACCTTTGGTGCTTTCCATGTGGAGTTTGTGATTTCTCCCGCGTGGGTTTTCTACAGGTGCTCCAGTTTCCTACCACATCCCAAAGACGCGTATGTTTGTGGGTTAAGTAGCCTCTGCAAATTGCCCCTGATGTGCAAGGAGTGGATGCGAAAGTGCGATAACATACAACTAGTAAGAATGGGTGATCAGTGGTGGGGTGTGGACTCGGTGGGCAGAAGGGCCCGTTTCCATGCCGTACCTTTCAATCAATCAATCAATCAAGAGATTAAGTGACAAGACAGAATTGCAGTCGGTGCTAGTATATACACCATGAACATAACATTTCAAAAATATAATGTACTGAGAAAATACATAAAGCTTTGCATTTGTCAAACAGAGACCAGCAACTGAGATATTTGCCTGTCCTACATGAAATATGATTGTGTAGATTTAACTCCATCTTTAACAGTTCATAACTCATTGCAGAAAACCTACAAGGGACAGAGAACATAAGAGATAAGATGCAGTAAGATTTGTCACCTAGACACAAAACCTGATATTTACCTCTTTTTGTTTCATGAAAGGTTCTTATGAATTAATTAAACTAATGAATATTAAAATTATCCTAAATGGACACAAATTGCTGGAGTAACTCAGCAGATCAGTCAGCATCTCTGGAGATGGTGATGTTTTGGGTTGGGACCCATCTTCAGACTAATTGTAGAGGTCAGAGAGAGAAGGAGAACTTCTTCAAAGTAGGCATAACGAGGAGATTTTGCAGTGGAGCAGTCAAAATGTAGAAACAAGGAACTACAGATGCTGTTTTATTTAAAAAAAAGGACACAGTGCTGGAGTAATTTAGCGGGTCAGGCAGCATTTCTGGAGGACATAGAAAGGTGACGTTTCTAGTCGGGACCCTTCTTCAGACTACAATCAATCTGAAGAAGGATCTCGTGCACCCTTAAGAACTTATTAAAGCTTCAGGAAGCTAATTGTTTCATGTTCTCCAGAGATGCTGCCTGACCCCGAGTTACCCCAGCACTTTGTTTCATTTTGTGTAAAACTGCATCTGCAGTTCCTTAAAATTACCCCAGTTCAGCTGCCCAAATTTGCTATTACAGTCATGACTGCTTGTGATATTTAGCTTGCAAGGTGTGGTTACCATTGAACAGAATTTATGGTTATTGTCAAAGTGCATCATGCCTGGCTCTGTGCTCAAAATAAAGATCTCTTTGAACATAAACCTTTTCTGGAGGAAAGATCTTCCCTATCTCCTGCGTCTGCTGTAATCTGTCATCTGTTCATTGGGATTCCCAGTGTCCAGTGCCTGCGATTTCATCAAGCATGATTATCAACCACATGAACCGACAGGGAAATGAGTGTTATACATCATGTGCAGGCAGATCTGATGTAAAAATGAACACACATACATTATGGGATGAAGGACTCATTCCTGTGCTGTTTTGTGCTCCGTATTCTGTTTTCTGACGAAGCAGCCGATGACATTGACAAACCAGGAATCATTTTTAATTAATATTTCAGGTTTTGGTTAGAATAGCAAAGAAAGATTGAAGCATGTGAAAACAATTTGAAATGAGTAACGCTTAAAACAAAAATTTTAAAAGACTGTATTTTGTAATATTCATGTGAGGGATTTACAATGTACACAGAAAATATTAGTGTTTATAAATCAGATAGCTTACTAAGTAGTAAGCAATGACTTAATGCACCCTTAAGAACTTATTAAAGCTTCAGGAAGCTAATTGTTTCAGAGTTTGTAGATAGCTAGTTCATATAAATAACTAAAATTCACAGGAACTCAAATGGCTTCAACTGTATCAATTGTGGAGGAAGCTTCCACTAACAGAGCATTTGACGGCATGTTGAATCGATATCAGCATGTGCAATTTACACAGCAAGCCACACCAGGCTTAAAATACAAGAGTTGCCAATTTCTCATATTATTGGTATTGATCAACAGCCATTTCACCATCTAGCAGCTGCAAAATCCAAACCCATGAGTCCGAGTCTTGCTCATTCGGTACAAGGGCTCATGGATTAATGTTTAAATGCACATTCTTTAAGGTCTGAATTCCTCTTGTCCTCCCACAGTTAACAGAATTTCATAAGATCATAAGTGATAGGAGCAGAATTAGGCCATTTGACCCATCATGTCTACTCTGCCATTCAATCATGGCTGATCTTATTTCAGTGACTTGCTGATTGTATTGTGATAGCATTTGCAACATGTTTCAATGTTACATTTCACATTAGTCATGTTGACGTAACTAATTTTCCTCAACTTTCTGGTAGAAGCAGGAAATATGACAACAAGGCAATACGGAATGAAACAAACAGTGTAAGGTCATAAGGTCATAGGTGATAGTAGTAGAATTAGGCCATTCGGTCCATCAAGTCTACTCCGCCATTCAATCATGGCTGATCTATCTCTCTCCTCTCCCTCCTAACCTTATTCTCCTGCCTTCTCCCCATAACCTCTGACACCCGTACTAGTCAAGAATCTATCTATCTCTGCCTTAAAAATATCCACTGAATTGGCCTCCACAGCCTTCCGTGGCAAATAATTCCACACTCACCATCCTCTGACTAAAGAAATTCCTCATCATCTCCTTTCTAAATTCTGAGGCTATGTCCCCTGGTCCTAGACTCTCCCACTAGTGGAAACATCCTCTCCACATCCACTCTATCCAAGCCTTTCACTATTCTGTATGCTTCAATGAGGTCCCCCAATTTCAAATTCTTCCACAAATTTTCAGAGTTAAGCAAACAAATTAAGATTTACAACAAATACTATCTATACAATAAATAATCTGGTACATTGGAATCCCACTACTCAGTATCCTGAACAGTAATATTTCACAATGGGTATGTATGCCCCTGATTTTTCAAATAAGTCTAGGTATTTATTTTGTGTTTTGGGAAGATAATTCATTTATAAATGAAATGAAAGTAGCAAATATGAATTTGAATAATGTTACTAAATAATACCATGAAGTATGTTGATGCAGTTAAAACTGTGGAAATTTCACCAAAACGGTCTCAGTGGGCTGTTTTTTTTGGGTTTTTTGCGTTATGTACTTAACCGGAAATTGTACTTATGCATGGCAATAATTTTTCTGGTCTTAATGCTAAAAATTTTTTTTTTAATTGTACCTTGGTACATATACTAATAATGGCCTACCAAGTCTGTGCTGACCAACGATCACCCTATACATCAGCACTATCCTACACTAGGGATCATTTCCAATTTTCCCGAAGCCAATTAACCTAACAAAACCTGTACATCTTTGGAGTGTGGGAGGAACCCGGAGCACCCGGAGCAAACACGTGGTTTCAGGATGTACAAACTCTGTAAATGCAACACCCGTAGTCAGGAACAAACCTGGCTTTCTGGCACTGTAAGGCAGCAACTCTACCACTGCACCACTGTGCCACCCTAGTGTTGTATAATCTTCAAAAGTATAATGATTGGGAAGAAGCTATTCTCGAATCTGGTAGTCATTGATTTCAAAGTCCTATACCTTCTTTCCAATTGTAGAATTGAAATGAGAGGGTCGCTATGGTGATGTAGGTCTTTGAAGATGCTGGCTGCTTTTTTGAGGCAGCAGCTCCTGTACATTCTTTAATCATCTATTTCAACTGGCTTTATTGGAGAAGATATTTGACCAATGCTCAAGCTATGCAATACTCCCTTAATTAGAGAACCGACTTCAACCGAGGTTCTCGAGCCAGGAGGTATTCTATCAGAATAAGGTTTTGACCATTGGACAAAAAAAACATTTTTTTCAGAGGACAATGAATATTTGAGACTTAATGTAACTGAATCAACGAAAATATTCAAGGCTGAATCATATTTTTGGTCTATAACAGGAAAAAAAGTGGAGCTGACTCCGAGAATAAATTAACTGAATAACAAAGCAGGTTTGAGTAGTCGTATGATCTATTTTACAACTGTTTCTGATGTTCATGTTTCTAATATTCTAGCTTCAACTCATTTCATCCTGAATGCTTTTCACAAATACAGAAATTAAATGCCACCCCTGTGAGACGATTGTGAATTCAGAACATAAGTATGAAAGCTGAGTGCCTCCCTTACTCTGTTTGACCTTCATACTTCACATACCTCTCATCTTCAGGAGGTAGGAACTACAGCCAAGAATTTACATCAGTGCAAAAACAATTTAATCTAACTCTAGTGAGATTAAATGAGCATTCGCACATTTCTACACATCTTAAAATGGGTGGGGAGAAGCAAACCGGATACAATGGAAATGTCTGCAATATTGTTTTGCAAAAGCTTGCTGTTCAGCTGTACACTATGTTTCACTTAGAAATGTTTCCTTCCTCTAGACAGCTGTGACTTTGACTCCTTTCTCACATATGAAAAGAGAAGTCAGTTATTTCATCATAGAGAACTTCCACTATACTATGCACGAGGAAACGTTGAAATCAGAGAACAACACAACAGACAGTACAAAGTTCAGAGACTGGTCATTAATGCATTCAAGCTGTATTTAAAGTTGCTGTCAGTGCTCAATGCTTTACAAAGAACTAAGAGAATCAAATACCAATTTCAAGAGAGGGTTAGATTTAGCTCTTAGACAATGGACAATAGATGCAGGAGTATGCCATTCGGCCCTTCGAGCCAGCACATTCAATGTGATCATGGCTGATCTTCCCCAATTAGTACCCCGTTCCTGCCTTCGCCCCTTATCCCCTGACTCCGCTATTTTTAAGAGCCCTATCTAGCTCTCTCTTGAAAGTATCCAGTGAACCTGCCTCCGCCGCCCTCTGAGGCAGAGAATTCCACAGACTCACCACTCTCTGTGAGAAAAAGTGTTTTCTCGTCTCCGTTCTAAATGGCTTACTCCTTATTCTTAAACTGTGGCCCCTGGTTCTGGACTCGGGAACATGTTTCCTGCCTCTAGCGTGTCCAAGCCCTTAACAATCTTATATGTTTCAATGAAATCACCTCTCATCCTTCTAAACTCCAGAGTGTACAAGCCCAGCTGCTCCATTCTCTCAGTATATGACAGTCCCGCCATCCCGGGAATTAACCTTGTAAACCTATGCTGCACTCCCTCAATAGCAAGAATGTCCTTCCTCAAATTAGGGGATCAAACCTGCACACAATACTCCAGGTGTGGTCTCACTAGGGCTCTGTACAACTGCAGAAGGACCTCTTTGCTCCGATATTCGATTCCTCTTGTTATAAAGGCCAACATGCCATTCGATTTCTTCGCTGCCTGCTGTACCTGCATGCTTACTTTCATAGACTGATGTACACAGACCCCCAGATTCCATTGATCTTCCCCTTTTCCCAACTTGACGCCATTTAGATAGTAATCTGCCTTCCTGTATTTGCTACCAAAGTGGATAACCTCACATTTATCCACATTAAACTTCATCTGCCATGCATCTGCCCACTCCCCCAACCTGTCCAAGTCACCCTGCATTCTCATAGCATTCTCCTCACAGTTCAAACTGCTACTCAGCTTTGTGTCATCTGCAAATTTGCTAATGTTACTTTAAATCCCTTCATCCAAATCATTGATGTATATTGTAAATAGCTGCGGTCCCAGCACCGAGCCTTGTGGTACCCCCCGCTAGTCACTGCCTGCTATTCTGAAAGGGACCCGTTAATCCCTACTCTTTGTTTCCTGTCTGCCAACCACTTCTCTATCCATGTCAGCACTCTACCCCCAATACCATGTGCCCTAATTTTGCCCACTAATCTCCTATGTGGGACCTTATCAAATATAACCATATAACCATATAACAATTACAGCACGGAAACAGGCCATCTCGACCCTTCTAGTCCGTGCCGAACATGTATTCTCCCCTAGTCCCAATGCTTTCTGAAAGTCCAGGTACACTACATCCACTGGCTCTCCCTTGTCCATTTTCATAGTTACATCTTCAAAAATTCCAGAAGATTAGTCAAGCATGATTTCCCCTTCGTAAATCCATGCTGACTCGGACCGATGCTGTTACTGCTATCCAAATGTTCGGCTATCTCATCTTTTATAATTGACTCCAGCATCTTCCCCACCACCGATGTCAGGCTAACTGGTCTATAATTCCCTGTTTTCTCTCCCCCGCCTTTCTTAAAAAGTGGGATAACATTAGCTACTCTCCAATCCACAGGACCTGATCCTGAGTCTATAGAACATTGGAAAATTATCACCAATGCATCCACGATTTCTAGAGCCACTTCCTTAAGTACCCTGGGATGCATCAGGCCCTGGAGATTTTTCAGCCTTCAGTCACATCAGTCCATCCAACACCATTTCCTGCCTAATGTGGATTTCCTTCAGTTCCTCCTTCACCCCAGATCCTCTGGCCACTACTATATCAGGAACATTGTTTGTGTCCTCCTTAGTGAAGACAGATCCAAAGTACCTGTTCAACTCATCTGCCATTTCCTTGTTCCCCATAATAAATTCACCTTTTTCGGTCTTCATGGGTCCAACTTCGGTCTTAACTAATTTTTTCCTCTTCACAAACATAAAGAAGCTTTTACTATCCTGCTTTATATTCTTGGCTAGCTTACCTTCATACCTCATCTTTTCTTCCGTATTGTCTTTTTAGTTATCTTCTGTTGTTCTTTAAACATTACCCAATCCTCTTGCTTCCCGCTCATCTTTGCTACGTTGCACTTCTTCGCTTTAATTTTTATACTGTCCCTGACATCTCTTGTCAGCCATGGTTGTCCCTTTCTCCCCTTGGAATCTTTCTTCCTCCCAGGAATGAACTGATCCTGCACTTTCTGTATTATTCCTAGAAATACTTGCCATTTTTGTTCCACTGTCATCCCTGCTAGTGTATCTTTCCAGTCAACTTTGGCCAGCTCCTCACTCATGGCCCCATAGTCCCCTTTATTCAACTGCAACACTGACTCCTCCGATTTACTCTTCTCCCTCTCCAATTGTAGATTAAACCTGACCATGTTATGGTCACTGCCTCCTAATGGCTCATTAACCTCGAGGTCCTTTATCAAATCCGGTTCATTACATAACACTAAATCCAGAATTGCCTTCTCCCTGGTAGGCTCCAATACAAGCTGTTCAAAGAATCCATCACAAAGGCACTCTACAAAGTCCCTTTCTTGGGGTCCAGTACCAACCTGATTTTCCCAGTCTACCTGCATGTTGAAATCTCCCATAACAACCACAGCATTACTTTTATTACATGCCAATTTTATCTCCTGATTCAACTTGCGCCCTATATCCAGGCTACTGTTTGGGGGCCTGTAGATTAGTCCCATTAGGGTCTTTTTACCCTCACAATTCTTTAGTTCTATCCATACTGACTCCACAACTCCTGTTTCAATGTCACCCCTTGCAAGGGACTGAATTTCATTCCTCACCAACAGGGCAACCCCACCCCCTCTGCCCACCTGTCTGTCTTTTCGATAGGAGGTATACCCTTGAATATTCAGTTCCCAGCCCTGGCCCTCTTGCAGCCATGTCTCAGTAATTCCCACAACATCATACTTGCCAGTTTCTAACTGAGCCTCAAGCTCGTCCACTTTATTCCTTATACTTTGTGCATTCATATACAGCACTTTGACCTCCGTATTCACTTCCCCCCTCGCACCGCTCGCAATTGGCCCTGACCTTACTCTGTTGTCCCTTCTCGAGGTTTCCCGAGGCAGCGCCGAAAAGTACCCGACCCTGCTCCTGCACCTATTTTCTATGTTCCTATGTTTACTCAGCAGTTCAGAAATAACTAGTATGTGGAACATTCCCTTTACAAACTAAATCTGAGTTTTCTCACACATTTTAGATTTCACTCAGAGTGGTTAACAAATGGCATATTCCCACTTACTTGATTTAAATTCTTTATCTTCAAAATATTCCAGTGAGTGGATATAAATATATTACCAACATATTTTTATTAATACATCAATTCCTTTTTTTTTTACCAGATTTAGTGTTGACGCCACAAGAAAAGCAGCTTTATGATTCATGCATGATACATATTAATTTCTCCTGATAGTAAATGCTTTCAGTGTCAGTAAATCATTAGACACGTCAGTGATTGAGGCACACAAAATTGCCATGCTAGTGTAATCCTGGACATAAATGTAGTCATCAAAAAAACAACTAAATTTACAAATTTTAGAATGAATGTAGAATATTCAAGTGCATTACGCAAGCTAAAGAAGGGTTTGGATTCAAATTAATGAAAAGTTTCAGAAGATCAGCATTGGATTAGGAAGGTAATCATATCAATAATGTTCCCTTTGAGAATATTCTTATTGGAAGATTTAATTATGAAGAATTGCATTCATTTAGTTCAACGCCTTTATTCATTCAAACTATTTTGCAACCAGTATTCTGAAAAAAATAATTGAGCAGCTTTATCTGGCATACATAAGGATTTGTATGACTGGTGAGCTGAAAAGGTCAAATCCTACTTCACCTGGGAAACAGTTAGGCTGTAGGTCAACAGGAATAATCAATCATTTTTTTAGCAAACTCAACTGCAAAAAGAAAAACAGAATGTTTGACCCATTAAGTGAAAAACATTAAAAATTCTGAGGAAGATAGATTGCTCACAGCACTATTTAAATATTAGCACTTAACATAGAAACATAGAAAATAGGTGCAGGAGTAGGCCATTCGGCCCTCCGAGCCTGCACCGCCATTCAATATGATCATGGCTGATCATCCAACTCAGTATCCCGTACCTGCCTTCTCTCCATACCCCGTGATCCCCTTAGCCACAAGGGCCACATCTAACTCCCTCTTAAATATAGCCAATGAACTGGCCTCAACTACCTTCTGTGGCAGAGCATTCCAGAGAAGTTACAGCATATAATCCGCTTGGGTTAAACAATCTATGCACAGTCCTTGGCCTGAATGACAATTCAATATTTCCTTTTAGAAGAGTTTCACGATTAACCAATTTCCAACTCATCCTGAAATCGATCTTTAGTTTTAATCCACAGATTATCGTATATTTTTAATGAAAGATTAGTACCCAATTTTGAGGTAAGCATTTTAGCAATGGATCTTTCTTTGTTTAGGTTAGAAATACAGCACGGAAACAGAACCCACACGGTCACAGGGAGAACATACAAACTACATACAGACAGCACCCGTTGTTGGGATCGAACCTGGGTCTCCGTAAGGCAACAACTCTACCGCTGCGCCATTGTGCCATTTTTTAAAATTATTGTCTTATTAATGCTTAACTGTGATGCTGATTAAGTCCTCTAGGGGCGCTGCACTGGCAGCAGCCTCTGCCTACAGCCTGTCTGTCATTTCTATATATTTTTTAATTTTCAGTTAGTCTAAAGTCTTGTGTTAGGGGGGAAACTTTAACTTTTCTATGTGGGGGAGGGGGGCAGGGTAAGGGGGAAACCGTCTCCCAGTCTCTTCCTGGCGGGGACGCGACTATTTCTCCGAGTCGCGTCCTCGCCCCCCACCTCGCAGCCTACCAGCTGGATCGGAGCGGCCTTTCCTGCCGGGGACCGGGAACCGGGCCAGAGCTACAACAGCAGCTGCGCAGCGCTGAAGTCACCGCGAAGCGGGCGATGCCTACCTGGGTCGCCGTTTGGAGCTCCGGAGCGTTGGGCCGCTGCTCCAACATCGTGGAGCTCTGGTGCGGAGAGCTTCCAACGCGGGCGGCGCTGACCGTCATCGCGGAGTCCTGGGGCGCCTTGCAGAGGGCCTACAGCAGCAGTCTCCACCCGGCGCGGCCTACGGACTTTGGAAGCCACCTACTCCGGTAGGAGGGGGCCGACTCTGGTGACCACGCCGCTGAGGACGTCCCGCAGCCCCGACGTCTGACTTGTATCAGTCCGCCGAGCGGTCCTGGACATCGGGCCGCCCGTAGCTGCAACTGCGGAGGGCTTGGGGAGGCCCTGACCACGAGGCCCTGACCACGAGGAACAGTGGAGGAAGAGACTGACTTTGGTGCCTTCCCACACAGTGGGAAACTTTGATTCTGCTGTGTGGGGATGTTTTATGTCAAATTCTATAGTGTATTGTGTTCTTTATTTTTATTGTATGGCTGTGTGGGAATTTCATTTCACTGTGCTATCTGGCACATGTGACAATTAAATGTATTTTGTATCTTGTCTTGTATCTTGTATGCGGTGATCTGAAGATGAGAAAGAAAACTGATTCTACAATGTTTAATATAGTTATTAGTAAATGGAACATTAGCTTTAATTTGAATTTCCTATAATAAAGGAAAATATCTCCATGGTGTTCCATGGAAGTTTATTTAGATTAAAAAGGCATCTTGCTACATAGAAAGCTTTGATGGGGGCTTTTATATAATGTGTGAGGAAAGATTTGTGGAGAACATTTTAAATAGACTAGAGATTTTAAATATTTCTAGACAATACACACCAAATGTTAAAGTTGCAGTAACATCCCCTTAAATGTCCATGCTCAAATTACATTGAGGGCTCTCTGGCGGAAAAAAATATTTTAGTGACAAAACTACTGAAAGGACTTAGGCAATATATACATTTTAAAGAATGTTCTTTGAATTTAATATATATATATTTTAAAACACTATGGTAGACATAGACTGTGCACTGTGGAAAGCAATAATAAATGACGTTAATAAATGCACATTCATGGTTTTGCTCTGAAGGCCAAATAGCAACTATTTTACTCCATAATTATCACTTTGAACTTTTGAGTGGAAAAAAATAATTTCTCTTCGGAGGAAGTGCAATAACATTTAACAACTTCCAATTCTGCTCTCCTCACAATACAGAGACATTGATTTGGCTAAGACTGCTGCTAGTAAGTCAAGCCACTATCTTCTATTTAAGACAACTAGTTATTCTTCATGCAAGAATCACAAAGTGAGATTTCAGTTAAACAAAAATATCCCCCTTTCAAAGGCCAGGCCTTTACATCATGCCATGACTGACATGAATAGAAATATCTGTGTGAGGAGTTCACCCTCAGTTACTGTAAATACCTTAGATGGATTTCATGACACAAATTAATAACATTCGGATCAAGATGCCTGCAACAAGTAATCTGCATTTCCTCCTGCCCTCCGACCACATTTTATCCCAGACTCACTTTGTACATCTTCCATTAATTTCTCCTAAGTATCATCTATATCTCTCATTCCCTCTATAAGTACTGTCTATATCTCTCCCATGACTCTCTGAAGAAGGGTCTCGACCCAAAACATCACCTATTTCTTTTCTCCAGAGATGCTGTCTGAGGTATTCCTGCTTTTTGTTTCTGTCTTCGGTTTAAAAAACAAACTTATTTCATAATACTTCCCTCATAATTTTCTAATACCTCCAAAAATGTAAAACAAATAAAGTACTTCATAGAATAATCAGTGTTGTTTATTGTACATGGAGAAACAAAATGTAGGCTGCAAGACACAGATAATTCATCTATAATAATGTTAAATGTGTGACACAAAGAGAAAGTTCATGCCATTCTGTAAGAAGTGCCATGGGATCATTTCTATCTAGAGGAGAAAGGGGCAGGATATATTCCTCTTTTCCAAAAGCAAGTGATACTTTCACTCCAGAAAGGTGGCCCCTAAAGGGCGGCATGGTGGAGAAGTGGTAGAGTTGCTGTCTTACTGCACTTACAACGCTAGAGACCCGGGTTTGATCCTGACTATGGGTGGTGTCTGTATGGAGTTTGTACGTTTTCCCCGTGACTGCATGGGTTTTCTTTGTGATCTTAGGTTTCCTCCCACACTCGAAAGACGTACAAGTATATAGGTTATTTGTCTTGGTATAAATGTAAAATTGTCGCTAGTGTGTGTAGGGCAATGTTAATGTGCAGGGATCGCTGGTCGGTGAGGCCTCGTGGGGCCAAAGGGCCTGTTTCAGTGCTGTATCTCTAAACTAAACAAAAACTGAAAAAGGGACTACTGATAGTTAGCACATAAAGTTTGTCCACGACAGTTGAGCAACAAGCTTCCTGTGGTGAAACTAATTGCTAGAATGAAATCCATATTCTTTCATGGATGTGAGGTGCATTGATATTGTCCATCAGTGCCAGGATTTGAGAACCCGTGCCACAGGGAAAGGTTGGGCAGGCTAGGGTTTTATTTCTTGGAGCGCTGGAGGTTGAGGGGTAGAGGTGCATAAAAACATGAGTGAAATAGAAGTTGAATATACAGAGCCTTTTTACCCAGGATAGGGGAATCAAGAATCAGAGGCCATTGATTTCCCCTTTGAAAGGGCCAGATTTATTTGGAACATTAGGCGCAACCTTTTCATTCAGAGGGCAGTGGGTATATGGAACGAGCTGCCAGAGGATGTAGTTTTGGCAGGCACTATAACAGCATTGGAAGACACTTGAACAGGTACATGGATAGGAAAGGTTTGGAGGTATATGGGCCAAATGCGGGCAAATGAGACTAGCTTAGATGGTCAGCATGGATGAGTTGGGCATACATGAGTTTCCCATACTGTATAACGCAGCCTATATGTTTAATCAGTACCTGTTGCTCAGTCCACAACAACACATCTTGCACATCTACCAAGTTACCATCCGTGACCATGGTTTCCAGAATTCTGTTCCAAAATCTGGTTAGTCTGGAAATTAGGAGGAGAGGAATAATGGGGGGAATGGAAGAGCAGAATAGGAGCAAGACAAGGAAATAGGCTGTGTAAGGAAGAGAGATAAAGGGATGAACAGGCATTCAGTGGGATTTAATATAGGAAACTAGAAAAGGTTGAAGAACGATGGAGTTTGAGATAAACAGCAGTGGTTATTATGGGTGAACGGAGATTTGAGAGGGTGAGAGAGAGTTGGGGAGGAAGAGGTCGTATAGGCTTTTCACATAGCTAAAATTTTCTTCTGTGATTTAATGCAGGATAGAAACATTATAACTTCAAACCAATGTGAGATTGGTACCAGTCATTAGACAAGTGTATCATCACTGAGTCATGGTTGACCCATCAGGTTACTCAGGAAGCACAAGTACAGACATTTCCCATGATGGCATTCCAAACAGTGGAACAACTCAACACAAAGTGTTTCCACAGAGTGCTGGAGGATCTCAGAGGGTCATGCACCATCTATAGAGTGAATGGACAGATGATAATTTGGGTTGGGATCCTTCTTCAGGCTTAAGGGTTGGGGGTGGGGGGGAGAGGGGAGAAATCTGGAAACCAGACGTAGGGCGAGACAAAGTTGGTAAGTGATAGGTGGATGCAGGTGGGTAAACGTGCTTGGCAGATGGGTGGAGTAATCAGGTGAAAATGAGTCATAAGGGAGTCAGATAAGGGAAGAAGAGGAAGAGTGAAATGAATAACCAGAGGGAGGGATGTAGATGCAAAGGGACAGGGAAGAGGGGAAAGTGGAGGGCTAAAAGTGAAATCTGGGGCTTGGGGATGGGAGGTGAGTCTATCACATAAATGGGAATGTCCTGGGTGGGAGTGGGGGCCATGGGAAGGAAAGAAGGGGTAGGTGGCGCATTACTTGAAGTTGGTGAATTCAATGTTCATACCTTTGGGTTGTAAGCCATTCAAGAGAAATATGAGGTGCTGTCCCTTGAATCAGAAAAGCCAAGGACAGAAAGATGAAAATGAGAGTGAGAAGGGGAGTTTAAATGATTAGTAACAGGGAGATCCAGTGGACCTCGGCAGACAGAATGCAACTGTTCAACAGTTATCGAGTCAATGCTTGGTCTCAACGATGTAAGAAGACCACATCGGAAGCACTGAAGGCAGTAGCCGAGGGTTGAAAAGGTGCATATGAATCTTTGCCTCACCTGGGAGGGGTGCTGGAGTCCCTGTATGGAAGTTAGGGGTGTGTAAGGATAGGTGTTACATCTCCTGCAGTTGCAGGAGAACGTACCTGGGGAAGGGGCAAGTTGGGTGGGGAGAGATGAGCAAATCAACGTGTTGGAGACTTTGTTGTCTCTACGGAAAGTAGAGTTGTCTCTGTGGAAAGCGGAAAAGAGTGGGATGGGAAGATGTGACCAGGTGGATAATGTTGATGGTGGTGGAAATGTCGGAGAATGATGTGTTGGATGCGGAAGCTATGAGGTGTAAAGCAAGGACCAGGGTTACTCTATGCTGTTTCGTGTAGGAGAGGGGAAGTAAAAGCAGAACTGTGGGACACGGATGAAGGTTCCATGCACAACAACAGTGTGGGAGGCAGTGCAGTCACCGATTAAGTGAAGAGTTGGGGAATTGTGAGTCGATTAACACTCCCCTCCACCTGGAGGAACTTGTCCTCACCCTTAACAACTTTTCTTCGTCTCACTTCCTTCAAGACAAAGGTGCGGCCATGGACACTCAGATGGGCCTCAGTAATACCCGTCATTATCTTGGTTATGTTGAACACTCCTTGTTCCAAACAAACCCGGGCACCATCCCGCAACTCTTTTATTGCTACACCAATGATTACATAGTGTCCATGGCCTCTTGCACCCGTGCAGAACTCATTGATTTCATAACTTCCACCCTGCCCTCAAATTCACTTGGATTATCTCTGACAACTCCCTCCCCTTTCTCAATCATTTTGTCTTTTCCTCCCTCCAGTCCCCTACCTTCTACTTTCAGCCTGAAGAAGGGTCCTATCCGAAACGCTATCCATCCTTTTTCTCCAGAGATGCTGCCTGACCGGCTGAGTTACTCCAGCACTTTGTGTCTCTCTTCGGTATAAACCAACATCTGCAGTTCCTTGCTACACCTTCTCTCTATTGCTGGGGTAGACTAAGTACTGATATCTATTACAAAGCCACTGGCTTCAATAAGTATCTGGACTACACCTGCTCCCACCCTGTCTTGAGCAAGAGTACCATCTCTTACTCTCAATTTATCCATCTCCATCACATCTGATGAGGCTTTCCACTCTACGCCATCCAAGATGTTCTCCTTCTACTGTGACTGTGGATTCCCCCCCCATGCTTTTGTGACAAGAGTCCTCACCAATATCTCCTCTGCACCCCGTGGTTCTGCTCTCACTCCCCCTCTCCCAGGAGGAGCAAGGATGGAGTTTCTCTGGTCTTCATCTTTCACCCCACAATCCCTAACATTTCCGCCACCTTCAACAATATCCCACCACCAGTAACATATTCCCATCCCATCCCTACCCCTTCCTGGTTTCTGGAGACATAAATTCCTCTGCAATTTCTTGGTTCACGTATCCCTTCCCAACCAAACCAACTCCTCCCTAGATTCAGGCGATGTAACGCCTTTTTCTAAACCTGCTCACTCACTTCCATCGAGGCATCCCGGCAGCCCTTCCAGGTGAGACAGACATTCACATGCTCCAACCTCATCTACTGCATTTGGTGCTTCCAATCTGGCATCCTTGAGACGAAGCCTAGACTAGGTGAAAGTTTCACCAATCTCTTGCGCTCTGTCCATCATGACCTGCTGGAGCTCCCAGTTGCAAACCATTTAACTCCCCTTCTCATCCCCAAACGGACCTTTCTATCCTCAGCTTCCTTCTTCGCCAGTGTAAACTGGAGAAACAGCACCTCACATTCCGTTTGGGTAGATTACACCCCAAAAGTATGAATATTGGATTCTCCAGTTTTCAATTAATACCCTTCAACTCTTTCCCATCCCCCACGCTTTTCTCCCATCTCCTAAAGCCATCCTGCTCATTTCCGTTCTTCCATACACTCACCTCTAATTGTCAAGATGTCACCTCTCCTCTGTCCCCTTCCACCCACATCCTCTTCCCCCCCCCCCCCCCAACCCTTGACATTACTTGCCACA
The DNA here is from genome assembly GCF_010909765.2 of Amblyraja radiata. NCBI lineage: Eukaryota > Metazoa > Chordata > Chondrichthyes > Rajiformes > Rajidae > Amblyraja > Amblyraja radiata. The sequence goes on from NC_045966.1 coordinate 26,521,587, forward strand.
GCGCCACCCCCACCTGTATCCATCTATCACTTGTGTAAGAAGGAACTACAGATGCTGGTTTAAACTGACGATAGACACAAAAAGCTGGAGTAACTCAGCAGGACAGACAGAATCTCTGGAGAGAAGGAATGAGTGACGTTTTGGGTCGAGACCCTTCTTCAGACATTCCTTCTCTCCAGAGATACTGCCTGTCCCGCTGAGTCTAAAATTTCAGTCATCTGTCTCATTAACCCTCCATACTACTGACCGGGGAGAAGGAATGGGTGACGTTTCGGGTCGAGCCCCTTCTTCCCACTGAGTTACTCCAGCATTTCATGTCTACCTTCGATTTGAACCAGCATTTGCAGTTCTTTCCTACACATACTACTCTGATCTCTATCTTTGCCTCATACACTGCTCCAAAGAATCCCACCATAAGCTTGAAGAACAGCATTTCCTTGTTTCACAACCCTTGAGACTCAATATCGAATGTCAAATAACCAGCTTTTCTTGTTTGTATTAGAATCTGCCAGTTCTGATGCAAGTGTCATCCACCTTAACCTAGTTTTTCAACCAGTGCCAGATCTCTTTTGTATTTCCAAGTATTCTCATGTTCCAGATTTCCAACAGCTGCGACGTTCTTTCTACCACTTTTCCTGCATGTTAACCATATAACCATATAACAATTACAGCACGGAAACAGGCCATCTCGGCCCTACAAGTCCGTGCCGAACAACTTTTTACCCTTAGTCCCACCTGCCTGCACTCATACCATAACCCTCCATTCCCTTCTCATCCATATGCCTATCCAATTTATTTTTAAATGATACCAACGAACCTGCCGCCACCACTTCCACTGGAAGCTCATTCCACACCGCTACCACTCTCTGAGTAAAGAAGTTCCCCCTCATGTTACCCCTAAACTTCTGTCCCTTAATTCTGAAGTCATGTCCTCTTGTTTGAATCTTCCCTATTCTCAAAGGGAAAAGCTTGATCACATCAACTCTGTCTATCCCTCTCATCATTTTAAAGACCTCTATCAAGTCCCCCCTTAACCTTCTGCGCTCCAGAGAATAAAGACCTAACTTATTCAACCTATCTCTGTAACTTAGTTGTTGAAACCCAGGCAACATTCTAGTAAATCTCCTCTGTACTCTCTCTATTTTGTTGACATCCTTCCTATAATTGGGCGACCAAAATTGTACACCATACTCCAGATTTGGTCTCACCAATGCCTTGTACAATTTTAACATTACATCCCAGCTTCTATACTCAATGCTCTGATTTATAAAGGCTAGCATACCAAAAGCTTTCTTTACCACCCTATCTATATGAGATTCCACCTTCAAGGAACTATGCACGGTTATTCCCAGATCCCTCTGTTCAACTGTATTCTTCAATTCCCTACCATTTATCATGTACGTCCTATTTTGATTTGTCCTGCCAAGGTGTAACACCTCACATTTATCAGCATTAAACTCCATCTGCCATCTTTCAGCCCATTTTTCCAAATGGCCTAAATCACTCTGTAGACTTTGGAAATCCTCTTCATTATCCACAACACCCCCTATCTTGGTATCATCTGCATACTTACTAATCCAATTTACCACCCCTTCATCCAGATCATTGATGTACATGACAAACAACAAAGGACCCAACACAGATCCCTGAGGCACCCCACTAGTCACCTGCCTCCAACCCGACAAACAGCCATCCACCATTACCCTCTGGCTTATCCCATTCAGCCACTGCTGAATCCATCTTGCTATTCCTGCATTTATACCCAACAGTCTAACCTTCTTAACCAACCTTCCATGAGGAACCTTGTCAAAGGCCTTACTAAAGTCCATATAGACAACATCCACTGCTTTACCCTCGTCAATTTCCATAGTAACCTCTTCAAAAAATTCAAGAAGATTAGTCAAACATGACCTTCCAGGCATAAATCCATGTTGACGGTTCCTAATCAGACCCTGTTTATCCAGATGCTTATATATATTATCTCTAAGTATCTTTTCCATTAATTTGCCCACCACTGAAGTCAAACTAACAGGTCTATAATTGCTAGGTTTACTCTTAGAACCCTTTTTAAACAATGGAACAACATGCGCAGTACGCCAATCCTCGGGGACTATTCCCGTTTCTAATGACATTTGAAATATTTCTGTCATAGCCCCGGCTATTTCTACACTAACTTCCCTCAATGTCCTAGGGAATATCCCGTCAGGACCTGGAGACTTATCCACTTTTATATTTTTCAAAAGTGTCAGTACTTCTTTTACTTTGAAACTCATAGTATCCATAACTACTCTACTCGTTTCCCTTACCTCACATAATTCAATATCCTTCTCCTTGGTGAATACCGAAGAAAAGAAATTGTTCAATATCTCCCCCATCTCTTTTGGCTCTGCAGATAGCTGCCCACTCTGTTTCTCCAATGGACCAATTTTATCCCTCGTTATCCTTTTGCTATTAATATAGCTGTAGAAACCCTTTGGATTTACTTTCACCTTACTTGCCAAAGCAACCTCATATCTTCTTTTAGCTTTTCTAATTTCTTTCTTAAGATTCTTTTTACATTCCTTATACTCCACAAGCACCTCATTTACTTCATGCTACCTATAATTATTGTAGATCTCCCTCTTTTTCCGAACAAGATGTCCAATTTCCCTTGAAAACCAGGGCTCTTTCCAATTTTTACTATTTCCTTTCAACCGAACAGGAACATACAGATTCTGTACTCTTAAAATTTCCCCTTTAAATGTCCACCATTTCTCTTCTACATCTTTCCCATAAAACAAAATGTCCCAGTCCACTCCTTTTAAATCATCTCGCATCTCATCAAAGTTAGCCTTTCTCCAATCAAAAATCTCAACCCTAGGTCCAGTTCTGACCTTCTCCATAATTATATTGAAACTAATGGTATTGTGATCACTGGACCCGAAGTGCTCCCCAACGCATACCTCCGCCACCTGTCCCGTCTCATTTCCTAACAGGAGGTCCAGCACTGCCCCTCCTCTAGTAGGTACCTCTATGTATTGCTGCAAAAAACTATCCTGCACACATTTTACAAACTCCAAACCATCCAGCCCATTCACAGAATGTGTTTCCCAGTCTATGTGTGGAAATTTGAAATCTCCCACAATCACTACCTTGTGCTTACTACTAATATCTGCAATCTCCTTACATATTTGCTCTTCCAATTCTCGTTCCCCATTTGGCGGTCTATAATACACCCCTATAAGTGTTGCTACACCTTTCCCACTTCTCAGTTCCACCCAAGTAGCCTCCCTAGATGAGCCCTCCAATCTATCCTGCCAAAGCACTGCTGTAATATCTTCCCTGACTAGCAATGCAACACCTCCACCTCTTGCCCCTCCAATTCTATCACACCTGAAGCAACGAAATCCTGGAATATTTAGTTTCCAATCACAGCCCTCCTGCAACCATGTTTCACTGATCGCCACAACATCATACTTCCAGGTGTCTATCCAGACTCTAAGCTCATCCACCTTTCTTACAATGCTCCTAGCATTAAAATATGCACATTTAAGAAACCTCCCGTCTCTTCTTCTCTGTTTATTTCCTTTTTTTTCTTTCTCCTCTTGTGTCCGAGTGCTTCCCTTTTCTGCTTCCTGCCTCCCATTCTGTCTACTAGCTTTCTCTATTTGAGTCCCTCGCCCCAACCATTCTAGTTTAAAGTCTCCCCGGTGACCTTTGCAAATTTCCCCGCCAGGATATTGGTCCCCCTCGGGTTCAAGTGCAACCCATCCTTTCTGTACAGGTCCCACCTTCCCCAAAAGAAGTCCCAATGATCCAGAAACTTGAATCCCTGCCCTCTGCACCAGTCTTTCAGCCACGCATTTATCCTCCACCTCGCTCCATTCCTACTCTCACTGTCGCGTGGTACAGGCAGTAATCCTGAGATTGTTACCTTTTTGGTCCTTTTCCTTAACTCTCCTCCTAACTCCCTAAATCCTCCCTTCAGGACCTCTTCACTTTTTTTACCTATGTCATTTGTACCAATATGTACCACGACCTCAGGCTCCTCTCCCTCTGATTTCAGGATATCTTGGATGCGTTGAGACACGTCTGAGACCTTGGCACCAGGGAGGCAGACCACCATCCTGGTCTCCCGACTGCGTCCACAGAAACGCCTATCCGACCCCCTAACAATAGAGTCCCCAATTACAATTGCCCTCTTCTTTTTTTCCCTACCTTTCGGAGCAACAGGGCCGGTCTCTGTGCTGGAGGCCTGTCCGCTGTCGCTACCCCTGGGTAGGCTGTCACCCCCATCCGTACTCAAACAGGAGTACTTATTTGCAAGATGTACCGACATTGGAGTACTCCCTCGTTCCTGCCTCTGCCCCTTGCCCTTCCTTAGCGTGACCCACATGTCTCTTTCCCGTGGTTTTGGAGTGACCACCTCCCTATAACTCCCATCTATGACCTCGTCACTCTCCCTGACCAGACAGAGGTCATCGAGCTGCTGCTCCAGGAACCTAATACGGTCCCTTAGGAGCTCCATCTCTCTGCACCTGGTGCAGATGTGGACTTTTGATTTTTATTCTTTCTCCAATTGTGCTCACTCATCTGTTAAAAATATATAGTGCTTAAAATGTTGTGTCACCTAGATAATCTTTGCCTATGATGGATCTTTCCTTTTGTCCTTACCAGCCCTCCCATCTCTGCGACTGTGCAGAACAGCATCTTGCAGGAGATGAGTTTATAGATCAGTGATGAGTGCTTTGAATCAAAGACCTTAGAGCTCTAAGATCTTTGCTTTGAATGTAGACAGCTGGCTCTGTAATGACTGCAGTCTGGACAACATTGTCAATGATGACCTCAAAGCTGAAAGGTTCCCTATTGATTTTCCAGTCACAAAGGCATCAAAGCGCAGTAACCTCTCCCTCTTTTTTTGTGCAAATTAGTCCACTCAAATACACTTTTCGCCTTCTTCTGAAAGAGATGAAAGGATGAGTTGTCTCTCAGGCTCAATAATCACAAAGTGGGCTGATAGTTACTTTTATGATGCAAGAGTTCAGTTGCCAGATTCCCAGCATAATAATCCCATTGTGAAAGAAGGAACTGCAGATGCTAGTTTACACCGAAGATAGACACAAAATACTGGAGTAACTGAGGGTCAGGCAGCATCTCTGGATAAAAGGAATAGGTGATGTTTTGGGTCGAGACCCTTCATCAGACATCAGACATAGCAATCACATTAGTTTGATTCCTCTCTCCATTTGTGTTTGTGGCCTTGCAACTTATTTACTCACATGATGAACATCTCTCATTTAACTCTTTTGCCATTACCTTTACAAAGGGGTAATTGAGAGTGGTCACTTAACCTACCAGAATGTTTCCGATGTGGGAGGAAACAGGAGTTGCTTGGAGACAATAGTGGCGCAGTCGCAGAGTTTGAGCGATGGCGCCATAGAGTGTGGCAGCCTTGCCTGCAGCTGTTTGTTTTTCACACTTTTTTTAATTTTAGTGTGTTAAGTTTTGTTTTGGAGGCCTTTTAATCTTTTTATGTGGGGGGATGGGGACGGGGGAAACCGTTTTACCCCCCTCGCCACCTCCTCGCGGTCTACCACCTGAATTGGTGCGGTCTTTCCTGCCGGAGACCGCCCAGAGCTTCGAGCTGCAGCTTCAGCGGCAGCACAGCACTGAGGTACCATCGCTGAGCGATGCCTTACCCGGGTCGCCGTGTGGAGCTCCTGAGTGCTGGGACTGTCGGCTTTAACATCGAGGAGCTGTGGTCTGCGGAGGTTCCAGCTGGAGCGGCACTGACTTTAAACACCACGGAGCCTGGGATCTTTCACCGAGATCGCCAGTGTTGGAGCTCCGACCAGCGTGGCCTGTGGACTTACCGAAGGGTTATTGATTGGGGACGATCAGCCATGATAACAATGAATTGCGGTGCTGGCTCGAAGGGCCAAATGGCCTCCTCCTGCACCTAGTTTCTATGTTTCTCCCCGTGACCGTGTTGGTTTTCTCCAGGTGCTCAGATTTCCTCCCACACTCCAAAGACGTACAGGTTTGTAAGTTAATTGGCTTCGGTAAAATTGTAAATTGTCCATGGTGTGTAGGATAGTGTTAGTGTACGGTGATCACTGGTCGGCACGGACCTGATGGACCGAAAGGCCTGTTTCTGCGCTGTATCTCTAAAGTCTATAGAAGGATGATCTTATGAGGGTAATAGATAGGGTGAATCTTTTTCACCAGGGTAAGGGAATCAAGAATCAGGGGACATAGGTTTAAGGTGAGAAGAGAAAGATTTAATAGGCACCTAAGGGGCAGCTTTTTCCACACAGAGTGGTGGGTACATGGAATGAGCTGCCAGAGTAAGTAGCTGTGGCAGGTACAATAACATTTAAGAGACTTTGGAAAGGTACTTGGATAGGAAATGTTTAGAGGAATATAGATCATGTGATAGGAGCAGAATTAGGTCATTTGGCCCATCAAATCTACTCCACGAGTCAATCATGGTTGATCTATCTCTCCCTCCTAACCCCATAACTGACACCTGTACTAATTGAGAATCTATTTATCTCTGCCTTAAATATATCCACTAACTTGGCCTCTACAGCCTTCTGTGGCAAAGAATTCCACAGATTCACCACCCTCTGACTAAAGAAATTTCTCATCTCCTTCCTAAATGAACGTCCTTTAATTCTGGGGTTGTGACCTCTAGTCCTAGACTCTCACACTAGTGGAAACATCCTATCCACATCCACTCTATCCAAGCCTTTCCCTATTCTGTATGTTTCAATGAGGGTCCCCCCTTCATTCTTCTAAACTCCAGCGAGTACAGGCCCAGTGCCGACAAGTATAGGCCTAGATATAGTCCAAACATGGGTAAATGGGACTAGCTGAGATGGGGCATCTTGGTTGGCATGAATGAGTTGGGGCAAAGGATCCATTTCCGTATTCTACGGCTCTATAGTACAGAACATCATGCGCATTCTTAGAGAACTTAAAGCGTACACTCCTGAACTTTAACTTTTGATTTTATATTTCCTTATATGTTCAGTTTCTACTACAGCTGTCAATTTTGATGAAACCATTCCCTTAATCTTGTAATTATAGTATCACGGGCAGTCACGGTGGCGCAGCGGTAGTGTTGCTGCCTTACAGCGAATGCAGCGCCGGAGAACCGAGTTCGATCCTGACTACGGGTGCTGTCTGTACGTTCTCCCCATGATCTGCGTGGGTTTTCTCTGAGATCTTCGGTTTCCTCCCACACTCCAAAGACGCACAGGTTGGTAGGTTAATTGGTTTGGTAAATGGGTGGGTGTATGATAGTGTTAACGTGCGGGGATCGCTGGTTGGCGCGGACCCGGTGGGCCGAAGGGCCTGTTTCCACGCTGTATCTCTAAACTAAAATCATCCCCATGGCTTGTCCTATCCTGTTGATGTAAGCAACTGCAAGAAGCCTTCACTGAGATCAGATCTTTTAAACTTTAAACTTCGCCCCTCTCCCCCGAAGATCGCCCCCAAAACTGCCGAGTTATCCAAGAGTTGGTGTGTTTGTGAAACATTGAAAATAATACTTAAATCAATAGGAAAATCCCCACAATTTCATGTCATTTTATTATGAACAAATCAAGTTGCATTTAAGGAGCACCTCAGACACAAGCTGCAATATTCCCCAAGTCATTAGAGTATTGTCAATACAAAGACAAATTGATTTGTGAATTGCTGGTCCACTAGTACAGATAATCACACCAGCAGGTTACGTACAAGGTGTCACAGCCCCCAGCAGTTAATATTGAAATGAGACACTTTGTGTAGGCAGAATGCAGCAGCTGTTAATTTCAAAGAGGCAATATCAGTCAACTTGGCTTCCTGCCTAGCACAGCTAATGTACCAAGTTGAATCTGCAAGTAATGGCAAGTGGGTTGGAGTAAGGATAAGGGGGCTTGGATGGGACCACCAACAGCGCACCTAGAAGCTGATATCACAACCACAGTAGAACAATAGGATTCAGCTGCAGACTTAAGAGCTTGAGATATCAAAGAATGTTTACAGGAATGACAAAGCAAGGGTGCCGGGCTTTTGCATCATTTGAGGGCTTTGCATAGAAGGTGGAGATAACTCGCCCTCCTTGTAATCTTGATCCAGCTGCTACATTGTGAGATCCACCATGATGAAAAACATGGGAGAGAAGGAATAGGCAATGATTCGGGTCGAGACCCTTCTTCAGTCTGAAGAAGGGTCTCGACCCAAAATGTCACCTGTTCCTTCTCTCCATAGATGCTGCCTGACCCGCTGAGTTACTCCAGCATTTTTGTCTACCTTCGATTTTTCCAGCATCTGTAGATCTTTCTTAAACATGATAAAAAACATATTACTTTACTGCTGTGGAGACGAATTATGGCTGGAACATTTTGTTTAGCTATTATACCAGCTCACATTGTTGCCATGGAATCTTCTCAGGGCCTAGACGCACCCAGAGCATCACAGCACTTGTGCTCTCGCTCACTGGCAGAAACATTGTTCAAATAAGGCGCAGTGCCAGTTGCTTTGGCCCAAAGGGATCTGTTACCCATTCAGTTACTCTGCCAGAGCCCTTGAGAGTGTTATCCAACTAACTGGGACAGACTGCAGAAGTCTATGCAGAGATGGTGCAGACTGTAATATAGCCAAATGCTATACATCCAGGGCTGCTTGAGGTTATCCTCAAAGGTCACATTAAATGTCTCCATTGATAGCTCATCAATCTCCCTCTGTGGTGGATGTAACCACAGAAGGAAAACATTTTATCGGATCATCAAATAGTAGCACGGCACAAAACACTGGGAACAAACCTCTCCCATTTATTAATGCTGACAGATCAAAAGAAAGTACATTTCAGAAATGTGTTCACCTTTTCATGCTGGCTTACTTTTGCATTGAAATGAGGGCACGCCACAGAGACGTGAAGTGAAGAGGATGACAGGCATAAGTAATTAGGCAGAGCGGGTTGATTTTGGCTAGTTTCAGAACCTTTAGACTTGAGACACAGAGCAGAAATGGGCCCTTCGGCCCACCGAGTCCATGCCGACCACCAAACACCTCATACAGTAGCACTATCCTACACACTAGGGGAAATGTTCAATTTTACTGAAGCCACTTAACCTACAATAACCTGTACATCTTTGAAGTGTGGGAAGAAACTCAGAATAATTGTAAATTGTCCCCCAGTATGTGTAGGATAGGATAATGTGCGGGGATCGCTGGTCTGCACGGACTCGATGGGCCGAAGGGCCCATTTCCATGCCGTATTTCTAAACCTAAAACTAAAAACAAAGGCACCAGACATTGCTCCTATTCAGCTCACGTGTAAATGCTACTTGAATCTCGCATGTGGACAGCCCTTGGTGGGATCCTCATAGCTCCTCTCGAGTATCTTTGTTGCTTATTACCTCCATCTTCCAGGCCAGGAAACAGCATCATATTGCTATCAATTTTCAGAACCAGGCTTCCCCAAAGCAAGCAGTAATGCAAGACCAACGTTTTTGATGAAAATAAGTTTTGAATGCTGCTGGAGGCATCAATTAGCCACCTAAAAGAAAGCAACAAGCATAACATTGTTCCTTTAAATAACATCAGTAGGAGGGCCTACCTACTCAAGCAAGCCACATTATGCATGGGGGTTCAGCAAAGACCAAATAAAACAAAAAAAAACTAAAATGTGCAGAATCTGGCATTTAATGTTATTATCAGTGAGTTCTCTTGTTGCTGATAAAACTACCTTGACTAAAAGGGCAAGCAGTGCATTGCTGGCTCAAACATGTACATATTTCCTTTCTACTTTATCAGGAATTTCAGAAAGCTAGTTAATGCCCAGCATACTGCATGGCCAGTAGCTTCAGCTCAGGAACCTCAGACCGAACCTAGTAGGCTCTATGGATTTTGCAGGATTTTCGTGACGCTTGGAATAACCAGGTTATGTCACAGCCATCATTCACCCGTGACATTGTGTACAGTTGATATTGTTAGGGCCTGGTAAGTTAATTCATGTGTATTTGGCAGAGCCAAGAACATTATGCCTTGATACACATAATTATTTATACTCAAACTGTACCAAGAACACAATGTCCATTTAGAGAATAAAATATAGTTATTAAATAGATAGATCTCAATTTTTTAACCCCTTCACCAATTAATATAACTTTGGGGCGGTTTAAATTATTTATTTATACGCGTTTAAGATTTTGTTTTGGAATCTCGACTAATCTAAAGATAATCAATTGTAGTTAGTTAACTGTAAGATCAATTCAATAATCATACATCTGCATGACCAAATGTCTGTGTGAATATCTCTACATGTCTACGTACGTCTTTATGAGTCCATCAATGCAAGAATGCTGCATGGCAGATAAGCTTTCATTATCTGTAGATATGAATCTATTACTGTGTAGTTTAACACGCACAAGACTCCCCATCCTTTGATATGTCCAACTACATAACAGGAAGAAATAAACTGAATAAACTATAAAAATAGGGGCATTATTAAATATACTTCATATGCATAAGATCAGGAAACAAAAGCAGGCAAATTGAAATTAGACTCAAGTCTGTATTTGTAGCCGATAGCTCATAAAAACTTAGATTAAATCCACATATTTCCAGTGAATAAGGTCAAAATTAGAATGACATGAAATAAATTAATGCCAACCCGCACATCAATTAACTTGTAATATGCTGCTAATTAGTTTCAGTCAGTGTTGTTTCTCAGTTTACAGACACATTAATGGTCTGTACATGTCACAAAGGAAGTATTGCGTCATTTTTTGGGGAACAGATCATAAAAACAGTAGCATCTGCACCCAGGATGAGGTGTTCCAAACCAGGGCATCAGAGATGTCCTCATTCTTTAGTGAACTCTTCGACTATAGATGAGGCTCTCACCAGGGTCTCCTCTATATTCCATAGCTCCGCTCTCACTCCCCATCCCCCCCCACTCGTAACAAGGACAGAGTCCCCCTTCTCCTCCAACCTTTCTGTCCTGGGCCTCCTCCATAGCCAGAGTGAGTCCCACCGCAAATTGGAGGAGCAGCACCTCATATTTCACTTGGGTAGTTTACACCCCAGCGGTATGAACATTGCCCTCCAATTTCAGGTAGTTCTTGCTTTCTCCCTCCTTCCTCTCCCCAGCTCTCCCACAGCCTACTGTCTCTGCCTCCTCCTTTCTTCTTCCCGCCCCCACCCCCGCGCACCCCGACATCAGTATGAAGAAGGGTCTCGACCCGAAACATCACGTATTCCTTCGCTCCATAGATGCTGCCTCACCCGTTGAGTTTCTCCAGCATTTTTGTCAACCTAAAAGAACAGCAGCAGTATTTTCAAGATTCTATAGTAAATGTAAATATATATTTTTTAAACTGTAGATGTTAAAAATCCAAAAATAAAAATATTGGAAGCATTCAGTATGTCAAGCAGCCTCTGTTGAAAGAGAGTCAACATTTCAGACCCAGAACATTTCATCAGAACTAGAATATGGGTTTGTTTTAAGATTAGTTTTAATATAAGTATCAGGATTTGGAGTACACTCTACACTATAATAGGATAGATTTATATCCTGAATACATCTCAGACATAATGATCTGGGAGCTTCTCAATTTGAATAACATGACAATATATATGAAAACACAAGCAAGCAATCTGGCTTATGTTCAAACAACTAACAAATATCAACATATTATTAATGCTTTCTTTCTCTGAAATAGATCATGTTAGAATGTATGTGCAGCACAATTTGATCTTCATGAGGTTATACATCCCTCAACAAGGCTGGTGGTTAAATAGACAGCACAGCCAGAAAATGCTGTCATTATCTGCTTCCTGCCTGGTTTTAATGGTTATTTATGCATCAGGGGCATGTATGATTGAAGCAACCCCAGCGTCAGTTAGCCAACAGTGTGATGCTCGCACTTGGAAACTGGGGAGGGAGGGTAGGGCAGTAAAATGGTCATTGATTGATTGCTCTGACAGAAGAGTCCAATTATGAAATTCTGATTGAAACTCCACTGTCAGTAGTAATCAATACAAAGTGGAAACTACCATTAGAGAAGCTCAGCAATGTGTGTTCTAGCATTTAATATTATGGGTGTCATCAAAATAAATTATTTTTATGAGGTGTGGCTCAGCTGGCAACACTTCCCTATTGATTAGTAGGATGCAGGTGCAAGCAATATACAAGGCCTGAGCACAGAAAATCCAGGCTAACAATGTGAAATAATGATTGTGTGCAGCACTGTTGGATGAAATAGGATGTTAAAACATATTCTCTGCTCTCCAATGGAACTAAAACAATGCCATGGGCTCCTTTAAACTAGTGTGCCTAGGGTTGCCAACTTTCTCAGTCCCAAATAAGGGACAAAAGGTTAAAATAAGGGACAAATTCCTGATGGCAATTAGTTGACCGACTTGGCCGTTGCTGGGTAAATGAGTTGCCCCCCCCCCCCCCCCAGTGTTGGACTGCACACAAAGCCCAGCTGGCGGGCCAGCTGAAGAGTTTTGGCCCCCGCGCGATGTCGCATGTAAAGTCCAGCACCCCATCCAACTCATGAACCGATGATCGGCCATGAGGAGGGGTGGTGGTGTCGGTGGTAAGCAACGGTCAGAAGGCCGGGCTGCTGACCGACAGGGCCACAGGCGAGGTGTTGCTGCTGCACTCCATAGACAGTCCCCTCGACCCAAGTAGTAGCAGTCAAATACGGGACATGTGCGTCCCATTTGGAACAAACCAATTTAGACCAATATATGGGATGTCCTGGCTAATGCAGGACAGTTGGCAACCCTAAGTATGCCACAGCCCAGATCAGAATTTATCCCACAGGTAACCATTTGTGTGTGTGAGAGAAGTGTGTGAATCAGGGCAGCACGGTGGCACAGCGGTAGACTTGCCGCCTTACAGCGCCAGAGACCCACGTTCGATCCTAACTACGTGCACTGTCTGTGTGGAGTTAACATGTTCTCTCTATGACTGCGCAAGTTTTCTCCGGGTCCCCTGGTTTCCTTCCACACTCCAAAGACGTGCAAGTTTGTAGGTTAATTGGCTTGGAAGAATTGTAAATTGTCCCTAGTGTGTAGAATGGTGTTAGTGTGTGGAAACTTGGTGAGCCAAAGGGCCTGTTCTCTAAATCTCTAAACTAAACTGTAATGTATGAAACATGGCTACCAATGTATAATATTGGCTGTAAAAGAGTTGGGGACATCCTGAGGGGCAATAGCTCTCCAACCACCCACCCACCCCAAAAAAAGTCACTTACACTTGACTGACATTCATAACATTTTCTAACAACACACCTTAAAGGCCTTAAAAAAAAGCATTGTCAACAAATGCAGTCAATTACACAAAATATAGCATTATTCTTATCATTAAGGATTTGTTGATGAATAATGATTCTCCTCCCCTCTCCCACTTAATTTGCACCTGGGAAAAGACAGCAGTTAATTATTGAATCAATGGAGTTATAATTCGGAATAGATGTGGAACTACTCCTGAGAGCACACTGGAGGGCAGGTTTGAGTGCTGCTACTCAGCCAACAGTTGCCGCTAAGCAGAACCTGGCCTTCTGAGTGCCAATGAAAGTCAAATAAGCCATTATGAGACTGAGAAACGTGGATGAAACTGTTAGAGACATCAGCCAAACCTTAGGCTGACCAAAATCAACCGTAAGAAGAAAGAGAGCACTGGTAAGCTTGCTAATTGCAAAGGGACTGGCAGGCCAAGGAAGACCTCCACAGCTGATGGAAAAAAATTCTCTCTACAATAAAGAAAAATCCCCAAACACCTGTCCGACAGATCAGAAACCAGGAGTTAGCTGTGGACTAGTCAATGACCACTGTCCGCAGAAGTCTTCATGAACAGAAATTCAGAGGCTACATTGCAAGATGCAAACCACCGGTTAGCCACAAAAATAGCATGGCCAGGTTACAGTTTGCCAAGGAGTACTTAAAGGAGCCCCACGTCCCCCTCCCTTTTCATCTGTGCATTAATTGCCTCATATTGTGTTTTGAATTGAATTCTGTCTTTACTTTGTGTACTAGTCATGTCTCTACTATTTATTTCATTCCCCTTACATGTTTTTCCTCTACCTGCTAAATATTTGTAAGGTGTCCTTGAGACTCTTGAAAGGCGCCCATAAATACAATTTATTATTATTATTATTATTAAGGAGTAACCACAGTTCTGGAAAAAAGGTCTTGTGGACAGATGAGACGAAGATTAACTTATATCAGAGTGATGGCAAGAGCAAAGTATGGAAGAGAGAAGGAACTGCCCAAGATCCAAAGCATACCACCTCATCTGTGAAACACGGTGGTGGGGGCGTTATGGCATACAGCATGTATGGTTGCTGAAGGTATTGGCTCACTTATCGTCATTGATGATACAACTGCTGATGGTAGTAGCATAATGAATTCTGAAGGGTATAGACACATCTTATCTGCTCAAGTTCAAACAAATGCCTCAAAACTTCTTGGCCGACGGTTCATTCTACAGCAAGTCAATGATCCCAAACATACCGCTAAAGCAACAATGGAGTATTTCAAAGCTAAAAAATTGTAAATTCTTGAGTGGCCACGTCAATCACCTGATGTGAACCCAATTGAGCATGCCTTCTATATGCTGAAGAGAAAACTGAAGGGGACTTGCCCCCAAAACAAGCATAAGCTAAAGATGGCTGCGATACAGGCCGGGCAGAGCATCACCAGAGAAATCACCCAGCAACTGGTGATGTACATGAATTGCAGACTTCAAGCTGTCATTGCATGCAAAGGATATGCAACAAAATACTAAATATAACTACTTTCATTTTCATGACATTGCTGTGTCCCAAACATTGTGGTGCCCTGAAATGGGGGGGGGGACTATGTATAAACACTGCTGTGATTTCTACATGGTGAAATCAGAATGTATAAAAATAGCCTTTATTAAAATCTGACAATGTGCGCATTAACCACATGCGATTTTCTTTCTTTTACAAATCTCAAATTGCAGAGTACAGAGGCAAATATATAAATTATCGATCTTTGTCCCAAACATTATGGAGGGCACTGTAGATACTTCGATCCCCTAAAACAAAACAAAAGATGAAGCGTACAAATTAGCCAGAACAAGCAGCCTACCAGAGGACTGGGAGAAATTCAGAGTCCAGCAGAGGAGGACAAAAGGCTTAATTAGGAAAGGGAAAATAGATTATGAAAGAAAACTGTCAGGGAACATAAAAACTGACTGCAAAAGTTTTTATAGATATGTGAAGAGGAAAAGATGTTAAAACAAATGTAGGTCCTTTGCAGTCAGAAACAGGCAAATTGATCATGGGGAACAAGGACATGGCAGACCAATTGAATAACTACTTTGGTTCTGTCTTCACTAAGGAAGACATAAACAATCTGCCGGAAATAGCAAGGGACCGGGGGTTAAATGAGATGGAGGAACTGAGTGAAATCCAGGTTAGCCGGGAAGTGGTGTTAGGTAAATTGAATGGATTAAAGGCCGATAAATCCCCAGGGCCAGATAAGTTGCATCCCAGAGTACTTAAGGAAGTAGCCGCAAAAATAGTGGATGCATTAGTGATAATTTTTCAAAACTTTAGATTCTGGAGTAGTTCCTGAGGACTGGAGGGTAGCTAATGTAACCCCACTTTTTAAAAAGGGAGGGAGAGAACGGGGAATTACAGACCAGTTAGTCTAACATCGGTGGTGGGAAAATTCTGGAGTCAGTTATTAAAGATGGGATAGCAGCACATTTGGAAAGTGGTGAATTCATTGGACAAAGTCAGCATGGATTTATGAAAGGTAAATCATGTCTGACGAATCTTATAGAATTTTTCGAGGATGTAACTAGTAGAGTGGATAAGGGAGAACCAGTGGATGTGTTATATCTGGACTTTCAGAAGGCTTTCAACAAGGTCCCACATAAGAGATTAGTATACAAACTTAAAGCACATGGTATTGGGGGTTCAGTATTGATGTGGATAGAGAACTGGCTGGCAGACAGGAAGCAAAGCGTGGGAGTAAACGGGTCCTTTTCAGAATGGCAGGCAGTGACTAGTGGGGTACCGCAAGGCTCAGTGCTGGGACCCCAGCTATTTACAATATATATATTAATGATCTGGATGAGGGAATTAAATGCAACATCTCCATGTTTGCGGATGACACGAAGCTGGGGGGCAGTGTTAGCTGTGAGGAGGATGTTAGGAGGCTGCAAGGTGACTTGGATAGGTTGGGTGAGTGGGCAAATGCATGGCAGATGCAGTATAATGTGGATAAATGTGAGGTTATCCACTTTGGTGGCAAAAACAGGAAAGTAGACTATTATCTGAATGGTGGCCGATTAGGAAAAGGGGAGTTGCAACGAGACCTGGGTGTCATGGTACACCAGTCATTGAAAGTAGGAATGCAGGTGCAGCAGGCAGTGAAGAAAGCAAATGGTATGTTAGCATTCATAGCAAAAGGATTTGAGTATAAGAGCAGGGAGGTTCTACTGCAGTTGTACAGGGTCTTGGTGAGACCATACCTGGAGTATTGCGTACAGTTTTGGTCTCCTAATCTGAGGAAAGACATTCTTGCCATAGAGGGAGTTCAGAGAAGGTTCACGAGACTGATTCCTGGGATGGCAGGACTTTCATATGAAGAAAGACTGGATAGACTCGGCTTGTACACGCTGGAATTCAGAAGATTGAGGGGGGATCTTATAGAAACTTACAAAATTCTTAAGGAGTTGGACAGGCTAGATGCAGGAAGATTATTCCCAATGTTGGGGAAGTCCAGAACTAGGGGTCACAGTTTAAGGATAAGAGGGAAGTCTTTTAGGACCGAGATGAGAAAATCATTTTTTACACAGAGTGGTGAATCTGTGGAATTCTCTGCCACAGAAAGTAGTTGAGGCCAGTTCCTTGGCTATATTTAAGAGGGAGTTAGATGTGGCCCTTGTGGCTAAAGGGATCAGGGGGTATGGAGAGAAGGCAGGGATGGAATACTGAGTTGGATGATCAGCCATGATCATATCGGTGCAGGCTCGAAGGGACGAATGGCCTACTCCTGCACCTATTTTCTATGTTTCTATGTTTCTATCCCTTGTACAATGAAAAGACTTGATTAAACTGCCGGTGTTGAAAGGAACTTACAGATTTAGGTCTATACCAAACCTGGACACAAAGTGATGGAGTAACCCGGCGGGGCAGGCAGCATCTCTGGAGTTAAAAGGGTGATGTTTTGGGTTGGGTCTCTTCGTCAGACTGAAAGTAGAGGGGAGGGAACTGGAGGTAGGAAAGAAAAAACAAACTGCCTATTTATTATTAGAAAGGTAGTTATATTCAGGAAGATTCGTTCTTTGAATTTCCAAAAATCTCTCCCTGCCACCTCAAATCTACCTGCTCTTAGTCAGATTTTTCTGAAATGTTATCCAATTGGGTAATCAGACTTCATGAAGGCTTGCTTTTTCTGCAAAACACATAATACACTGATCAAAAAAAAAAAAGGCATAGCCTATTTGTGGGCAGAAAGCAAAAAAATTAACTTGGGATTAGGCCTTTTTGCAAATAAATTGGGAAGAAAATCCAAACTAAACTTCCCACTCCCAGCTAGGGTGGGGTTTGATTTTCTTTCAGACTTTAGCTGGAAGCCAGTTAACTGGTTCTGTGATTCCCTCCACAGAAATAATGATGAATACATTGAAAATAGGTGCAGGAGGAGGTCATCAATAATACAGGGAAAAATGCAGACAGAAAGGAAAAAGAACTTCAAACAAACAAAGATAACAAGTCGATACAATTATTTTCAATGTAGTTAAATAGTTCAAGTTTTATTTACTGGTTTCATTCACATGAATTATTTTAAACTTTTACAAAATTGGATTATGCAGCCTTTACATACAGTGTACCTCATTCTGACCATGGGCAGAGGAAACACACAGGAATATGACACTTGAAAGAGGACACTTTCCTCTCAAACCATCTCCACACATGGATGTGGCCTTAGGATTTACTAGTTAGGAATGCAAATTCAAAAAAAAGTCGTCCCCCCCGACCAGAAAGTAGAATGTAGATAGAAGACTGATTAAATGGCATAAAAGGTAGAAATGATGCAACCAATACTTTCCTGTAAAGAAATGTTCAATGTCATCTTCAATGCTATCATACAAAGTTCTTCCACTCACACCACTAATTCAATTTAATCTCTGAACAATTGGCAGCCAAAGACTCAATGGGCCATGCATGGGGTTGTTTCCGCGCTACTTTTAGTTTAGTTTAGAGATACAGCACAGAAACAGGCCATTCGGCCCATCGAGCCTTCACCAACCAGCATTCCTCGAACATCAACACCACCCTACACACACTCGGGACAATTTTACATTTGTACAAAGCCAATTTACCTACATACCTGTACGTCTTTGGAGTGTGGGAGGAAACCAAAGTTCTTGGAGAAAACCCAGAGTCATGGGGAGAACATATAAACTCCATGCAGACTGCACCCGTAGCCAGGATCGAACCCAGTTCTCCGGTGCTGTAAGAGCTGAAAGGCAGCAACTCTACCGCCGCACCATCGTGCTGCCCCACCAATGTCTCTCTATTTATAGTTTTCTTCCTGCTGATGTGCAGTGTGAACTTCTATTGGCATGTTTAATGCTGTCATTTTTTAATTCTGCCAAACCTTTCAGAGGCCCAATTAAACTTTACTGGTGATATTTAATGCTGCCTCACATATTTTCACTTGCAGGAATGTTAGAAATTTATAGGATAGCTTAATAATAAAAATGACTTGGTTGAGGGAACCTGTGCAATTGGGAAGCATCTTTCATAATGAATATGTAATCTAACATCAACAGCTCTTCCTCAGATCCCTCTGTGTGACAATCGAACATCAACATATAGGCAAACTATTAGACTATGTGCCATCCTCAAAGTAATCTGACAAAATTCTAGGACATTAAAGGACAATAATCAAGACAAATCACTCCAGTTCGATTCAATTTTCCCCAACCCTTGGAAGTTTGCAGAGATAATCAGAAACAAAATCTAGAATGTGTCCTTGTCTATTGGGGGACAACTTCCCTTGAATTTAGTTATTTCCAAACGAGGACTCAACCAGTTCTACTTTCACAGACTTCTCATTATTATACATTGTGCACACCAGAAATAAAAAAATTTAAAAAACAGCCACCTACAGGAAAATCTAATACAATTTTATTTCTAAGAAAAGATGCAAGGTGCAGCATCTGTGGAGAATTTGAATAAGTGACATTTCGGATCACGACATGATCTCGAGATGCTGCCTGACCCATTGAGTTACTCCAGCACTGTCTCTTTTTTGTAAGTTGGCATGTACATGTCCTTGGTTCTACAATTTGATTTAATATTAACGATCGCTTAGTCTCAAAATTATCTTCAGCATTCAAGAACATGAGGAGCAGAAGCAGCCCTCTTGGAGCCTGTCCCATCATCATTTGTTCACAATTAATTCCTTCCTTGGCCTCATCTCCTTTTCCACTTGATCCCAGTCACCCTTGATTCTTCTATGATCTAAAAATGTCTCCGCCTTGAACTTACAGTCTCTTGGGCAGAGAATTCAAAAATATTTACAGCCCTCTGAGAAGAAATAAAATCTCTTTGTCTCAGTATTAAATTCATTATTTAAATTCATCCTGAAGCCAAGTACCCTAATTCCAGACTCCCTGTCTGCAGAACAATCTTGACATCTATGCTTGGGGACTAGTCAAAACATTTAATTTATGGAAATAATTTTTTAAAAATTAACATGAAAAAATTATTGGTTTTGTGTGTTGTGCTGTAGGTTATACAACGAATACAACAGAATGGCTTTGATTGTCAGTGCTACTAATCTGTGCCCACACATATTCTTTAAATCTTCAGAGCTTCCTGCATTCCCCTTTTAAAATAAGCGACAATATTTCCTTATTACTGAACTGAATACATTTAGTTGGCAATTTACTCTAGTCAAGCAGTACAGATGGTTCCACGTTAGCCACTATTTATACAAGAACATGAATGCCAAGGTTACCATGGAAATTTCTTGAATCAGATATATTATGGGTTGGGTTTTTTTTTTAAACACTCTAATAAAGCAAACAAAGGATCCAAAACTACTCAACTAGCCAACAAATAATGCTGTGTAATTTCTTTGAAAAAAATGAAGTATGCAAACTTCTAACAGGTAAATAAATGTTCATGTAACTGGGGACAGGGGGTTACACGAGAGCTGTATATTAATTTACATCTTTATTTAATCATTGCTAGATTTAACAAGAAGGAAGTGCACCTTAAG
This sequence comes from Amblyraja radiata, assembly GCF_010909765.2. Classification (NCBI taxonomy): domain Eukaryota; kingdom Metazoa; phylum Chordata; class Chondrichthyes; order Rajiformes; family Rajidae; genus Amblyraja; species Amblyraja radiata. The sequence goes on from NC_045966.1 coordinate 26,541,849, forward strand.
TAAATAGATGTCCAAATACAAATGGCAAGAGAACAATGCTCCTCAATGTTTGTGCCTGCATCAATTTGCATGGTTCTTCCCTAAACCATTTACGGTTAGAAAAATATTATTATCAAACTACATATGCCAGTTAAAGAGGCAGAAAATTGAGTTTTTGCCCGTATCATTTGTTAAAGTGGAACTTCAGCAGAATTTAGATGTTGGCACTATGGAATATTTTATTTTCAATGCTGCAACAATGGCCTGTCTTAAAAGAAAGAAAACCGATATGCATTCAACGCGGTTAAGACCAGTGACATGGAGCTGCAGTTTTCTAATCAAATTGATGGGAAATTATGGCAGATGTGTGGAACGTTATCAAGTATAAATCTGTTATTTTGTTTTTAGTACACTTTAAGTTAATTGCTAAAATTGTCATTTAGCACTGCCACAGCTGCAGTCAATGGCTTCAATAAACTACCAGATGGTATACTTATTACAGCAGTGGCAAATAGATACAAGCTCACCAGCACACAAATAAGGAATTTATACTAAAAAGTGGAAGAGCACATTTTTTCAATCTGCAACCTGATAGCTCATACTCTAACCTGCATAAATGTTTATACACAATGCAACATAAGCGACTGAAATGAACTATTCAGAATGACTAAACTCCATACCTTGGAGGTGTATGGCACTTCATATTTAAAAAATTTTTTTTCAATAGATCAAATTTGGTCTTCAAAAAAGAATTGTCACAAGATCGCACAAGCTAGTAATGAATTAGAACCATATTACACCTACATTGTATGAATTATAACAGAAGGACAGAAGCCTGTAAAATGCTGGAAAATATTTCTTCCTGCAGTATCCATTTTAATTCTCAAACATTAAAACAAATTATGTACAAACTGGTGGTCAATTAAAGAACTTACAGAAGGACAAGCCTTCATGATACAAGCCATGTATAAGACAAACAGGTGTTTACAGATAAATGTGATAAATTAGGCTCTATATGGACACCACCATTACAGAGGCCAATCTTAACCAAAATAACCACAATATTAGGAAATATTAAGACTGCACCAGATAATCAAACACTGACCCCAACAACATCTCAGCGAAAATGCTGACCATTAATGAGATTTAGCATAGTCATCAGCTCATTCCAGGCATGACAGATCTCCAAAAAGACAATTATAAACATAGTCAAGACAACTCCATCAATCTACTATCAATTATGAACATAACCATTGATTGACTGGTCTCTGTCACCTTCAAAGTGCCAGTTACTCTTGGTTAATTTGCTTGACAATACTCAGTTTGGGTCCCACTGGGACAATAATGTTCCAGAACTAATTATTACATTTCTGTCCAAACCAGGAACAAAGCTGAATTCCACAGGCAAAGCGAAAGTCCTTGATTCCAAGGCAGCATCTGACAAAATTTGTCAATGATCACTGAAGTTGAAGTCAATTGGAATTAATGGAACAAAAGTAAACACTGAACTGTCTGCAGTCACATCTTATACAACAGGTGGTGGTTATTCCTAGAAGGAAATTAATCATCTTGGCCTCTGGACAATGATATAGGACGGATTATTGATCCAATTATCTTTAACTGCTATGTCCATGGCCTACACAATGGATTATAGACAAAAAGTGCAGGAGTAGGCCATTCGGCCCTTCGAACCAGCACCGCCATTCAATATGATCATGGCTGATCATCCACAATCAGTACCCCATTCCTGCCTTCTCCCCATATTCCCTGACTCCGATCTTTAAGAGCTCTATCTAACTATCTCTTGAAAGCATACAGAGAATTGGCCTCCACTGCCTTCTGAGGCAGAGAATTCCACAGATTCACAACTCTCTGGGTGAAAAAGTTTTTCCTCATCTCCGTTCTAAATGGCCTACCCCTTATTCTTAAACTGTGGCCCCTGGTTCTGGATTTCCTCAACATAGGGAACATGTTTCCTGCCTCTAGCATGTCCAATTCCTTAATAATCTTATATGTTTCAATAAGAACCACTCTCATCCTTCTAAATTCCAGTGTATACAAGCTCAGTCGCTCCATTCTATCAACATATGACAGTCCCGCCATTCTGCCTTGAGAACCTATGCTGTATTCCCTCAATAAAATGTCCTTCCTCAAATTTGGAGACCAAAACTGCACACAATACTCCAGGTGTGGTCTCACTAGGGCCCTGTACACCTGCAGAAGGACCTCTTTGCTCCTGTACTCAACTCCTATTGTTATAAAGGCCAACATGTCATTAGCTTTCTTCACTGCCTGCTGTACCTGCATGCTTACTTTCAGTAACTGATGAACAAGGACCCCCAGATCTCGTTGCACTTCCCCTTTTCCCCAACTTGACACCATTCAGATAATAATCTGCCTTCCTGTTTTTGCCACCAATGTGGATAACCTCACATTTATCCACATTAAACTGTGATCAGATATACTACAGTTCATTTTTCAAATAATGTTTATTAAATCATATTTGCAAAGTACAGGTAACCAATTAAACAACCTCCCTACTTTCTATGTTTTTATTTCCTATTTCCTATGTTTCTATTTATTGATTGGGGACGATCAGCCATGATCACAATGAAGGGCCAAATGGCCTCCTCCTGCACCTATTTTCTATGTTTCTAGGAAGAGGCTTCATGAATGTACACATCTTCAATGATACCAGACCCCAGCATGCAAGTGCTAAACATAAGGCTTATGTGATATTAAGAAACAAATAGTTGAACCAGATTAATCTAATGCTCCAACGCTAATGACACCTCAGGTTAGAAATGACAAGGTTTCTGATAAATGGCGGTGCCCTTCCATTCATAGATCTCAGATAATAAAGCAATCTCGACCATATACTGCAAAACCTAGCTGAAAGCCAGAATGCAAAATCCATCACTCATTCATTGTGATGACCATCTACTCCAGGAAAAAATAATCAGATTTTCTTGCAAAATCAACAAATCCTACATTATCTAAGGTACACAAAATTGCTGGAGAAACTCAGCGGGTGCAGCAGCATCTATGGAGCGAATGAAATAGGCGACGTTTCGGGCCGAAACCCTTCTTCAGACTGATGGGGGGGTGGGGGGGGGAAAAGGAAGGAAAAAGGGGGGGGAGAAGGAAGGAAAAAGGGGGGGGGAGGAGGAGCCCGAGGGCGGGCGGATGGGAGGAGACAGCTAGAGGGTTAAGGAAGGGGAGGAGACAGCAAGGGCTAGCAAAATTGGGAGAATTCAATGTTAATGGCATCCGGACGCAAGGTCCCCAGGCGGAATATGAGGTGCTGTTCCTCCAATTTCCGCTGTTGCTCACTCTGGCAATGGAGGAGACCCAGGACAGAGAGGTCGGATTGGGAATGGGAGGGGGAGTTGAAGTGCTGAGCCACCGGGAGGTCAGGTTGGTTATTGCGGACTGAGCGGAGGTGTTCGGCGAAACGATCGCCCAACCTCCGCTTAGTCTCCCCGATGTAAATCAGCTGACATCTAGAGCAGCGGATGCAGTAGATGAGGTTGGAGGAGATACAGGTGAACCTTTGTCGCACCTGGAACGACTGCTTGGGTCCTTGAATGGAGTCGAGGGGGGAGGTGAAGGGACAGGTGTTGCATTTCTTGCGGTTGCAACGGAAAGTGCCCGGGGAGGGGGTGGTGCGGGAGGGAAGGGAAGAATTGACGAGGGAGTTGCGGAGGGAGCGGTCTTTGCGGAAGGCAGACATGGGGGGAGATGGGAAGATGTGGCGAGTGGTGGGGTCACGTTGGAGTTGGCGGAAATGGCGGAGGATTATGTGTAGTATTTGCCGGCTGATGGGGTGAAAGGTGAGGACCAGAGGGACTCTGCCCTTGTTGCGAGTGCGGGGATGGGGAGAGAGAGCAGTGTTACAGGGTATGGATGAGACCCTGGTGTGAGCTTCATCTATGGTGGCGGAGGGGAATCCCCGTTCCCTGAAGAACGAGGACATTTCCGATGCCCTGGTATTGAATGTCTCATCCTGGGAACAGATGCGGCGTAGGCGGAGGAATTGGGAGTAGGGGATGGAGTCTTTACAGGGGGCAGGGTGGGAAGACGTGTAGTCCAGATAGCCATGTGAGATTATCTAAGAACTGAAGAGCACCATTTGCCAGAAACTTAACAGGACCACCCGTATAAATAATATAGCTGCAACGTCATGCAGGCTATCCCTATACATGGGTTGTATACAAGGCAGAAGTCAGAAGTGTAATGGAATACTCTCCTCATGCCCGATGGAGTACAACTCTGTCTAATCTGGATTTGACAGCAGCCAGAACAAACCAATAGACTTGATTGGCACATCATCCATAATATGAAATATTTATTGCCTCCATTACACTGCAAGATGGCCCAAGAGCAACTACTGAGGCTTCTCCAAAAATACCTTCCCATGTTGTGATTTCTGAGAACGACAGAAGATACATGTGAACAATATAAATTATAAAATCTCCCTTACACACTAACACAAACATATATGTGCAGTTCCTTCATACTGTTGTGTTAATATCTTATATAAGATAATATCATATTTTGTGTTAAGACCCAACTCAACAGCATTGCTGGGGTTCTTGTACCATGAACTTTGTGGTCCAAGAAGGTGGCCACTCAATAAAGAAAAGTATTTTTGTTCATTCTGAAGAATATTTTTGAAGAAACATTTAGTTCATATTACCTTTAGATAAACGATTAATACCATTATTCAAGAGAGTCTGCATGTATGCATTGGCAAATAATATCTGTATGACACCATTCACCCTTTTTCACCAGTTTTTAAAATTTATATCTTAAAAGCAATTTTTCCTTCACACTTCTATTGCCTTGCCCGCTGATGTTTTCAGCAAATGAAATAGCTAATTAATAAAATTGAGTGCCATTACATTTTTGAACCACCATTTATGGTAAACATTTTTTATTCCTTTTAACTAGTTCATTTCTAATAATTCAATTTTATGGAAGTAAGGCCACAGGAAGAAATCCATCTATGGTTACTTGCTCTGAATGTGTGAAAAGTATTGACTGCTTGTGTAAGTGCTACTACACATTCAATTTCACCAACTTTGATGAAAGTACAAATGTGAGGGAAGAATAGTTAACTGCCAATACACACTTTCAATAATTAGAACGGAAACCAAACATAAACCTCTTGCAGGGCCTTCCGCCACCATTTCGAAGTGTAACTTCCAAGTTAACACTGAAGGTTCCAGCATAAAATGTTGCATCCAGTAAACTTTCATATTTAATGTGATGAATTACTGGTAACAATACAGATGCTCCCCGATTTACGATGCTTTGACTTACGATATTTCAACTTTACGATGGTGCAAACGCCGGGCAACGGCAGTGAGCCGACGTCACTTCCGGTCATATGATCGCATTGTGTTAAATGCGTTTTCGACATTGCAATATTTTAGATTTACAATGGGTTTATCGGAACGTAACCCCATCATAGGTGGAGGAGCAGCTGCACTAAAATGGTATTTTAATATGAACATAGAACATATAATTTTATAATACCCTTGAAGATGTCATATTATTTATGCAACAAGTTATTTTAAGCATCTGTAATGCACCAATTAATCTATGCATATCTTTGTCATTTACGCACAGAGCAAGCTATCTTGGGCAACCACGCAATACAATAGTAACATTTTCAGATATTTTATTACAATTCAATAATTCAGGAATTTATAACCGATCATTTCCACGACACTACACCTTTTTTTTTAATTTGGGATCATCAGAAATCTAAAGACAGAGTCAACTGATGGCAAATATGTTGAGCTTTGTTAAAATAAACTATAAACATTTCTACGTATAACCAATTTTAATTAAAGTAGCATAAAAACATTTTAAAAAACTGGTGGTTATTCATTGTCCAGTGTTAGGTTCTTGACTTAAGCCAAAATGAACAATATATCTGCATTTCACAAATAATTCTCAGCTTAAGTCTTTCTTCAATCATGCCATCCGTTTCATTCAGAATATAATTTAATATTAGTAAAGAGAGAAGTGCAGATTGATCTTTAGATTTTGTAACTCAGTTATAACATTTTTCAGTTCCTGATGACCACTTGTACAAAACAGAATTGCCCAAGATCTAACTAACTTAGAATGACCTTGGCTGATGGACGGACATAAATTAAAAAAATGTTGCAAATTTATTTTAAACCAGTTACTGGCAAACTGGGTTGGCTCAGTAATTGTATATGTTACTGCTAGTGAATTTTGCCCAGCTGTATCTTCTTCCAAGCTTCTGATGCTGTAAAAATGCAGGAGTCTATGATCCCAGCAACTGTGAATGTTCCTCCAATTATCGCACAGATCTAAGGAATAAGAAGTATATAATGAATCACTCTGCAACAGAAACACCACCATTTATATATATAACATTTGCATGTACAATGTTTTGGAAGAAAATTCACCTGAAGGCTAAAAACATAGAAAATAAGTGCAGGAGTAGGCCATTAGGCCCTTCGAGCAAGCAGTGCCATTCAATATGAACATGGCTGATCATCCAAAATCAGTGCACCGTTCCTACTTTCTCCCCATATCCCTTGATTCCATTACCCCTAATAGCGATATCTAACTCTCTCTTGAATACATCCAGTGAATTGACCTCCACTGTCTTCCGTGGCAGAGAATTCCACTTCTAAAATAAGACGACAAAGTAACATTTTTTAATTATTACGTCAAAGGGTGTATTTTAAGCTCATAGTCCCTGCCAGGTCCCAACAGAGAAATTCCAACAGTCCTATTCCTCCTCTTCCTTCCGTATCAAAACTAATTTTCTGAAATTAAATGAATTGGCATACTACTAATCAACAATTTAGTCAATCATAAAAAGAACTAAATGGCCTAATTAACCAACTTAGTGTAGATAGGGGCAAATATTAATCTTGAGGTCTAACACGGAATAAAAGTTCAGTTTCCCACCACATTTCCAAAATATTAAAGTATAGATGTATACGTCCTGCCATTACAAATTCCAGGCTAGCGTTCAGTATAATCTATAGTTCAGAACCATCCATTTCCACTTGTGGTCAGGGATTACGGCTCAATATCTTGTTCCACAACAGCATAACTTGGATTTACAACATTGAAAACTGGATATTATAAAGTCAGATGTATCGCCTGTTACTTTATTCATCTCCACTAAGGTAGACCAATTATCCACTTAGTGAATTCATCTCAAATTAATAATGAACACCAACAATTCTTCCTCAGTCTTTTTCCTTAAAGGCCTTAATGAAATCAGTAGTTGGGAAGGAGAAATGAAAAAGGCAAAAGAAGAACAAGCCAGGCAATTCTAAACCATTTAAGTAAAAACTGTTTAATCGTAGCTTCATTGAGTAATTAAACTAGATAAAATTGGAGCGCTTACAGTGTTGTAAAATTCAAGTACGTTTCAGAATCATTAGCACATGAGCAAATAATTCAGCAGTTACATTGCATGCATGTCAAAATGCAATGGACTTGGACATAATTCAATTTTAAAATCTAGTAAGGCAAAAAATATTTACAAACAGTTTTATATCATTAAGAATATTACAGTACAGTAGCAGAGAGATTCTAATCAAAATAGTTTTAAAAACTTCATAGAGCAAGCATTTATCCCATTTAAATGTGTTCACATTAACAGCTGAATGGAGACACAAGAGATTGCAGAGATTCCAGCATCCGCAGTCTAATCTCTTGCATTTGATGCTCTCAACATGGCCTTCGGTGAGACCAGAGGTAAAGGGACTACTTTGCCAAACATTTGGTGTGCTGTCCGTAAGGGCCATCTGGAGCTCCCGGATACAAGCCACTTCTATTCCTCATCCTATCTAAGACCCATCTGTCCTCAACCTCAGCCTCCTCCAGTGCCAGAGAGAGGCCACATACAAACTGGAAGAACACCACCTTGCTTTCTGCTTGTGCAGCCTACAACCCAAGAATATGAACATGGATTTGTCCAATTTAATGTACCCCTCACCCCTTCCCCCCTTCCCCCCGTTCTCATCTACCCAGTACACCACACCCATTTTGTTCTCTCCACTTATCATCTCATCTCCAGCCTTCCCTAAGCCAGCCAATCCCACCCCTCCCCCCACCCCCTTTCCCAGCTCATCTGGTAATGAAACCTTTCACTTGGATCCACCCATCACCTACAAGCTCTTTCCCCATCCCTTCCCCTCTCCTTTTTCTACCAGATCTGCTTTACGCCATTGATATGAAATAGGGTTCCAACCCAAAACATCATCTGCGCATTTCCCACTACATTCATTGAATTGATAGGTTATTATGGACAGGAAAAAAATTGGTATTGAAACAATTTGTACCCACTTGGGGAAGGAAAAAGGTGCTTGAGGTTTTTAAACATCCTGCTTTGCAAAATAAAATCAGACAGGAGAATAACTGATGTATTAAACGTGTCAATTACCATGATGCATTCTAAGATGTACACTCCGAATGCATTCAATACAGTTTATAGCAGTCTACCACCAGTTATTCACCTGTCTGATTTTCTTTTGAAAAGCAGTATGTCTAATGGATGCATTACCCTCAACTATTTGCCCCTTAAAAAAGTGATATATGACTAACAAGTTCTAACTTCAAATAGACGACTGAATCTCAAAACTATTTTCAAATAAAAAAAAATAAATTAGGGTCAGTCACAAAAGCTTCTTAAGAGCTACATTAATGAAAGTGGATAAAGTACACTATATTTCAGGATATAAATAGTTTAAAATAATACTATCTGTGGGGATCCGATTAGTTTTCATACCACTATTAATCTTTATTGCATGTTAATAGAAGTTAGGTTCAGTAAGGTCATCAGATTTAGGCTAACATACTTAATTTTTACAAATGCTTTATAGATAATTACAAACTCACAATTTGTTAACTCTATTAAATTAAAATTATGACCACACCACTTTGTAGGTGTGAAACCTGCATCTTTATCCCAAATGTTTGCTCCATAGACAATGTACCATCTGCCATCCATCAGATAATCTCCCTGGAAACAATCCTGGGTACTTTCAGTGAACCAGGATGATTCACTTAATTCCATAGCAACAATGATGCACAATCCTCAGGATTAACACCATCAATCTCCAAAATTGACCTGTACGAATTATGTCTTTGATTGCAGGTTTAGTCCAAAGTATCACACTTTAAATTTTCAATCAATGAAAGATTATCATTCTATTTCACAAGCCTCGAATTCGGACTAAAAGATAAATTAAAAATAGAGATTTAGTATTTGATAAAGTGTACGCGTAATAACGACTGCTTCCTTAGATTCAATACATTTTAATGGGTCAAATTTTGGAACCGTAACGACAGTGAAACTTCAAGGTTTGCAGTCATTGCCCTGAAACAGACAGCAACTTCTGCAGTATTTATATTTGAAGTTAAATGCAGAAATTAGCAGATGTAGTGGTTAGTGATTCGATGGTTCAAAATAGGGAGCAGATTTTCACAGCATTAGAAGTGATTTTTTTCATGGTTTATTAAACCATATTTATTGCATAATATTTACTTCACCCAAAAAATGGTGCAACACCTTATTCTCTCAGATAAATATTAATTTTTTTAATGTAATTTATTTAAGATATTTCAGTTTTCCTTTATATGTTTAAAGTGGAGATTGATAGGTTCTTGATTAGTAAGGCTGCCCAAAGATGATGGGGAGAAGGCAGGAGAATGGGGTTGGGAGGGAAACATATCAGCCGTGATTGAATGGTGGAGCAGACTCGATGGGCCGAACGGCCCAATACTGCTCCTATGTCTTATGATCTTAACTTTTACTCTATAAAAAGTTTGGTTTCTTAAATAGTTTTGTTCAATGTGACCCATGGCGCAGGTTGCTCAATGTGACCCATGGCGGTGGTTGCTCAATGATATCGCTGTTGTTGGGTGGTAAAGGCCTGACCGCAACTGGCACATTAACATGAAATTAGCACCACAGAGACTACTACAGCACGGTCAGCAGCTTTCTGAGGAGGTCAGCAGCAAGCCGGAGAGTTCATTGGTCAATTAAACACTATGAATCTCAATCTCTTAATAAACAGTTATCAGTTTCAACATTCATTCATGCTAATCTTTTTCTCATTCATAAAATTGTGGCATGCTGGATTGGAAAAGTGAACAGCAGAAGCAAGACTGTCAGTTTCAAAAACATGAACCATAAACTCATCTTGACTTGAACAGCAAGGAAACAAATAAGACACATTATGGAAGCTTCGCCAGACATTTGCTTAGCTAAATGATTAGCTTGAAAAGATTCGCAATTTACTGGTACTGAAATCGTAGAGAGCTGATTGAAATGTAGATTTTCAACTGGCACTCAAGCTCCAAGTAGTGCTCCAAAGCCAATGGTTTCATTAAATAGCGGAGGGAGGTAAAGGAGACTGCACTGGAAACTAGTTAAGCCTAGTTTTGAAAAATAATATAAAAATTCAAAAACAAACTTAAAAGATCTATTGTTGGAATTTCTGTGTCTCTGATCAAAGAAGAATAATTTTCACCTTTCTAAATGACAATGGTCAATATTGATCATCCAGGATATTGAAAAGGAATGGTTTACACAATGTTCACAAAATGGTAATTTATTACATTAGTGGCCAAATCACAAGGGGGAATGTGACACAGAAAACAGCATAATTGAAGGAGCATGCTCACACAGAGGTATCTGTTCAAAGATGATTAAACTAGGACCTGAAATCACACTCTTGAAGCACAGTCCATTAGAGAGGCTGAGGAGTGAGAGAGAGAACGGGTTCATAAGTCATAAGAGCAGAATTAGGCCATTCAGCCCATCTAGTCGTCTACGCCATTTATTCATGGCTGATCTAACATTCCCTCTTAATCGCCTACTTCCCATAACCTTTGCACCCATACTGATCAAGAATCTGTCAATAGACACAAAATGCTGGAGTAACTCAGCAGGACAGGCCAGCATCTCTGGATAGAAGAAATGGGTGACGTTTCGGGTCGAGACCCTTCTTCAGACTGAGAGAATCTGTCAATCTCTGCTTTAAAAATACCTAATTACTTTGCCTCTACAGCTGTATGTGGCAATGAATTCCACAGATTCACCACACTCTGACTAAATAAATTCCTCGTCTCTTTTCTAAAGATACATCATTTTATTTTGAGACTGTGCTCTCTGGTCCTGGACTCTCCCACTAGTGGAACATTCCTCTCCACATCCACTCTATTCAGGCATTTCACTATTTGGTAAGCTTCAATGAAGTTCTCATCCTTATAAACTCCACTGCAGGTGGCACCACCCACAGAGGCGGCCTCACCAACAGTCCTTTCTTTTTTTTTTGTTATTTTTAGTATGTGATAAAAGTATGTTTCAGTGTTCCTTGTTTTTTTTTTATGTGGGGGTTGGGGGTTTGAGGGAAATTTTTTTTCAATCTTTTACCTCGACGGAGAAGTGATTTTTTTTCGTATTGTATCTCCTCAGACATGGGGCCCAAAACTACTCACAATCCTCGAAAAGCAGACTGGCCAATGCCTTAAAGCCTCAGCATTACATCCCAGTTTTTATATTCAAGTCTTATCAAAAGAAATGCTAACATTGCATTTGCCTTCTTTACTAGCGACCAAGCAAAAACTCTGAACCGTGGCTTAATAATGGGGCTTAATAAGAGTTGTACCATCAATTGGTGGGGGGGATGGAATATTTATTTTCATTCTTTTTCGGGATCTAGGCAACAGTGGCAAGGCCAACATTTACTGCCCATCTCTAATCGCCTTTATGGCAAGTCAACTTAAATTGCTGCAGTCCTCTGAAGAAAGAAATCTCTGCGGTAGCCAGGTGGTAGAGGTCACAGGTTTGGAGGTGCTGTCAGCAAAACTTGCACATGAAACTGCAGTACATTTTGTAGATTCTATACTCAACTTCTATACTCAATACCTTGTGATGATTATTCAGGGTGACGAACTGGGTGCCAATTAAGGGAATTAGTTTTCCCAGGATGGTGACAGCTCCATCACTTTGCTGATGATAGTGTGTGTGCTGAGTAGCAGCAATGAGAGGATTAGATCTGCCCTGCTTTTTGTGAGCACGGCATACAAGGCAATTTTCTACACTATCAGGTACATGTCAGTATTGAAACTATGCTGCAACAGTTTCACCGACAGCATAGCTGGTTCTGGAGCCCAGTTCTTGGTCCCACAGTCTTTGATGTATCCAGCATTCTATGCCATTTCCTGTCATCATGTGGTGTTGAATCGAACTGGCCAGTGACCAGCTTCAGTGGTAGTAGGATCTCAGAGGGAAGTGACCATAGAACAGTATAGTGCAAGAACAGGCCCTTCAGCCCAAAATGTCCACGCCGAACACGATGGCAAGTTAAATTAATCTTCTCTGCCTGCATATGATCTTTATCCCTTAATTCCCTGCATATCCATGTGCCTATCTAAAAGCCTCTTAAATGTCCACCATCATATCTGCTTCCACCATCACTCCAGGCTCCAGTAAAAAAAATTACTTCACACATCTCCATTAAATTTTGTTCTTCTCACCTTAAAACCTATGCCTTCCAGCCTTTGCCATTTCCACCCTGGGAAAATGATTCAGTCCGTCTACCCTAACTATGCATCTCATAATTTAGCATTTTGGGTCCATCTTCGGAGTAAACCAGCATCTGCAGGTCCTTCCTACTCATAATTTTACATACTGGTATCAGGTCTTCCCTCAGTCTTTAATGCTTCAGAGAAAACAATCCAAGATTGTCCAACCTCTCCATATGACAAATGCCCTCTAATTCAGGCAGCATTCTGGGAAACCTCCTCTGCACCCTCTCCAAAACTTCTGCATCCTTCTTGGAATGGGCTGACCTAATGGATCAACAACTCAGCACGTTTGACTGAATGTGGTTGTGAATGTTTCTTTTCTTTACCAATCACACTCCGGACCCAGTCAATGTTGAAACTGACAATTTCCAAGGAACCTCCTCCTCCTGTTAACCATTTAATGTTCACAATTGTACTGAAATTGCATAGCTCGTGGGATCACTCAGCTCTATTCAAGCCATTTGCGATATTTAGCATGTGAGTAATGCTGCTTTACAGCTTCAAGAAGCTATAACATTGTCAGCATCATCGGATATGTCTGGTGCTGCTGTTGGCATGGCCATTTGCATTCCTCAGCGAACCAGGGCTACTCCCCAGGCTTGTTAGTAATGGCAGAGTGAGGGATGTGCTCAGCTCAGGAATGTGCTCAGCCACGTGAGGGTAACTCAGCGGGACAGGCAGCATCTCTGGAGCGAAGGAATCGGTGACGTTTCGGGTCAAGACCCTTTTTCAGACGGATGTCAGGGGAGAGGGAGACACATAGATAAGGAAATTAAGTGTGAAAATAGGACAAATGGAATGGACATCAAGGAAAATGAAAAATAGATCATTGTTAGATGGGAGAAGGTAACAACAAAGCAAACAGAGATAAAATGTAGTCGGAGACAGTAAGACTGGTTGTAGAACTGGGAAGGGAAGGGATGGAGAGGGAGGGGAAGCAAGGGTTACTTGAAGTTAGAGAAGTCAATGTTCTTACCACTGAGGTGTAAGCTGCCCTAGCAAAATATGAGGTGCTGTTCCTCCAATTTGTGCTGGGCCTCACTCTGACAATGGAGGAGGCCCAGGACAGAAAGATCAGTGCGGGAATGGGAGAGGGAGTTAAAGTGTTTAGCAACTTGTATATATTTTAATCTGTTTGCTTTGTTGTTAACTTCTCCCAGCTAACAATGATCTATTCTACATTTTCCTTGATCTCCATTCCCTTTGTCCTGTTTTCACACTCCATTTCCTTATCTCTATCTCCCTCTCCCCTGACATCCGTCTGAAGAAGGGTCTCAAACCGAAATGTCATCCATTCCTTTTCTTCAGAGATGCTGCCTGTCCCACTGAGTTACTCCAGCAACTTGTGCCTATCTTTGGTCAAAACCAGCATCTGCAGTTCCTTCCTACAAACTTGATGGAAGTCTAACTTTCTGCTGCTGATGGTCTAGAACGTCTCATGGATGCGCAGGTTGAGATGCCAGATCTTTTCCGAGTCAATCACTGCAGGACATCCTTGGTGCTTACCTAGGCTTGGAAGTGATTATACTCAAGGTGAAAAAAGCTGACGTTATGGAATGGGACATGCACTTTAGGTAGCAGTCAACATCATTATTTAATGCAAAGTCTGTTGTAGCTTGGTTAGATGCAAAGTAAAGCTTTCACTGTTTGGTTCCACCTTTTTCCACTACTAGTTCCACTACCTTTAATTTACTACCACACCTACACTGGAATCATTAAGCCAAATTTACATCCAAAACTAAGAGACATCTTTATGTTCACATCTCTTGTCCAAATTCATTGTATATCATACATGCTTAATCGAGATAAAGGCCCTTTTTGCCCCATTAATCATTCTGGCTTTAATTTAAAAGCACAGCCCAGGAGAAAAGTTGATGAAGATCCCACTACTCCGGGGCTTCAACCTTCATTAAATAAAGTCGACATTCTCAATTATCAACTGTTTCCACTGTTTCATGGTGCTTTTTCAAAATTGTGATTCAGTCTATTTTCATTTTTGAGGGAATCTCTCAGGCAACCCACAGTCAGGAGATCAGACCATAAACACTGAGTCAGAGGAAATCCCTGTTTTCAAAGTCCCTGAATGCTGTCTTCAAAAACCACCAAGGGTTATTAATAACTATATCATACAACAGCTGCTTAGAACTTGTTATTAGGCAAAGCAATTGGAAATTTTTATTTTTTTTTATTTTTTTTAAGATGGAAATTTGAAATTAATTTGATTATCCCTGATTGGCAAGTATATTGGAAAACTGTATAACTGAGCCGGATAAGCACAACAGCATAAAATGATATCACCATGATTAAACAAATGTTTACTCACTGTTGTAATAAACCTGTATAGAGGTTGTTTCCGTTCGACATATTTTACAGTGATTGGGCTGAGGTCATATCGGAACCAGATGGCAGGGATAATTCGCCCTGTGTGGCTGTATGCAACATATTCCTGAAATACAAACAATATTCCATTCAACAGTAACAGAATTTTAAAAAAGGTCATTAAAATTGAGTTCAACAGTACTTGCTGTTCTCCCACTTATTTCAATACCCGCTGAGCATAAACAAGGTGAAACGTGCAATCATACAACTGCTTTTCACTTCTCTCCAAGATCTCAAAAGCTTCATGTACAGTCAATGGCTTTAAATTAGTTTCCCACTTTGAGGCGAATCCAATTAGCTCCTCTATGTTTGGTAGTCTTTGCTGAAGGGGGCATGCCAGTCCAAAGAATTCACTACTGCAGCAGAATCTTTAATATTAACACAAAACTGCAAGCTCTAATTTCCTCAAATTAATGTCCGAAACAATGTCACGTTTGACAATAATGTACCCCACTATTTTGTCCACTGGAATACAAATCTTATTAATTGCCTGCCAATCTCAAAACAGGCCAAATCAATACACAAATTATTAAATTTCCCTTTGTATTATGCATTACTAGCTATGTGGATAAAACATAACTAGGAATACACAACTTAGCAGCAAGACAGTTTATTATTTGTCCTTTTATTATAAGCAGTATTTATTCTGCTTTCATAGATAAGAGTGATACAGCACGGAAATAGGCCCTTCAACCCAACTTGCCCACACCAAGGCCATTCTGAGTAATATTGAATGGGAGCACAATCTGCCAGTGAATCAAATAAAAAAATCCACCACTTTACCTTTTGTGCCACTGTGTACTGATAGGAATAACGCTGCTTTTCCTTTAAATCTTCATAGACAGTGGGGACTATCTTCAAAACATAGTCATGCGAGGCAAGAGCTGCTTGAGATCAGAAATATTATAGAATTAAGTTTCAACTGGAATTTTATTACTACTACAGTATCTATCATAGCCGCTGCTTCAAAAAGGTAGCCAAAATCATCAAGGACCCACACCATCCTGGCCACACACTCATCTCACCATTGCCATCAGGAAGAAGGTACAGGAGCCTGAAAACTGTAACATCCAGGTTCAGGAACAGCTTCTTCCCTACAGCCATCAGGCTATTAAACACAACAACGAATAAGGTCCGAGCTCTGAATTGCAAAAGACTACATTATTATTGCACTATATTTGTTATTTATTGAACTTTTTTTTCCCCCTCGTTCCCTGTTATGTACTATGTTTACATATTCCAATATTCTGTTGTGCTGCAGCAAGTAAGAATTTCATTGTCCCATCCCGGACATATGACAATAAAACACTCTTGACTCTTCTCTGCCTGCATTTTCTCTAGGCTTAGTAGAATGCAAAATGATCAACTAACTCAACAGCTGCTTCTTGGCACGATTAAATTGTGGACAATTTCAAATGATGTATGAGTAATATCCCGTCATGCTGCGACAACAATATAATTCACCTACTAATTGTAGAAATATTAGTAATAAACATGTTATCAGAATCACCACTGACATGATCAGGACATAATTCAACAGCATGGCAAATTTAATTAAAACATTTAGACCAGCTTCCAACAGCCAGGAAACACGATACTATTCAAAAGCCCCAAATAACACATTGACTTGGGACAGTGCATAACTGCAAGCACAATTAATGATGTTTGAGCGCAAATGGACTACATTCGTTGCAACATGTCGACCAAACAGTGGGAAGAATAATTCATGTTTGTAGAGCAACTTCTTGGATAGTTAAACATTCCAAGGTAATTTACAGGTGCATGCTGAAACAAACATGACAATGATCCACATGAGATAGTATTGGGACTGTGAAGTACAGTTGAAAGCCAGCCTCACAGGATAAAGAGAGATCAGACTCAAAGGTAGATAATAAAATTCCAGAGCACCGAACATTGGCTAATGAGGGCATGACCACCAATAATGGACGCCTGAATTATAAAAATATAATTACCACAATATGGGATTAAATGTGATTACACGATAGGGAGTGGGGAAAAGAGGTAACTTGTAAACAAGCTTGGGAATGTTAAAAATGACTCACTGTTCAAGAGCAAGTTAAGTTGACAAGAGTATACAACTGATGCTTCGACCAGGTTCTGACTCCATAAACAATGCGGCAGGGCTTTGGGTGGTTTCTTGTTAATGGAGGATAGAAAATGGAAGGTTTCATTTAAGAATGCATCCAAAGAGTTAGTTCCAGAAATAACAAAAGGATGGTCAAGGTTTTATGCAGCTGCGCTGGGCAGGGATGGTGTTTTACAATACAACGTAACTGAGGTGGAATGTTCAACTCCATGTTAACACCAGATCAGCCTCAGCGTTGCCACGGAGACAGTTAGTGAGCCAGGAGCTGAGTACCTAGCAGGGACCAAAACCAAGAGTTTCAATATTTCCAACATTTAGTTGCAAATAAATTCAAAAATGCTATTTCTAATCATTGAATGTGAACGCAAACGCAGTCTTAGAACGTGGAAGGGGTTAAGGGAGGTGGTGGTGAGAAATGGTGATTGTTGTCAGCATACAAACAAAAACGACCAGTGGTGAGAGGCAACTTCTAAATGAGAATATTTACAATGGTGCAATCCTGTAGAAATAAAACAAGCTTTAGATTGAAGAGGAGAGGGGTGGTGGGGGGGCAACTAAGTGCACAAGACAGGAAGGTATATGACAGTGTGGAGACCAGGCTGTAGGCAGCTAGGAAAGGCTGCAGGCAGCTAGGAAAGGCTGCGGATAGAAAAGATACATTGGTGATAAGTATAAATATGTGAAGACAAGGGAAAAAGGGAAATTGGAAGAGGAAAACGGCAAAAACACGAGATACAAAGCAGGAACAGTGGCTTCTTTTAAATTGTTGGATTCAATGTTATTAAATCAGAAAATCTGATTTATACAAACCTATTGCTGGGTTAAAGTACTCAGAGTTTAGATGGGACAGTGCTACCTTCAGGAAGTCAACCAGTTCACATCAGGAAGAAATCGGGTATTCTGATTCATCCTGTTGTCAGCTTATGCCTGCCCTGCTGTTCAGGTCAAACAAGAGTCTGTGGCTCATGCACAATTATTTCATGCAATGGGCGGTGGGTACATGCAAGTCATAGGGTCTTGGGACTGGGAGAAAGAGAGGGAAGAAATTGTGATAGGAAAAAATAAAATATCCTGTTGTATTCTAATGATTGTTTAGACATTAATCTTCATTGAGGCTCAAGGACCACTGAGAACAAGACTTTTTACAAGAAAAAAAAAACCTAATTGGTTCATGGTTAGCTTTATTGATACTAGTTTTTTTTAAATCTGTGATTTATTTTTTAAATATTGGATAGTTATTAACAAAGCCTTACAATGGGCATTGAAATTAATCTTGAAACTAGATAACAGCCCAATTACCTCCTTTAACCACGTTTGTGTGCTGCCGTAAATGCAATTTAAAGCAAATGCAAAACTCAAGCAGGCTTAATACAGGCTACTTACGGTTTGAAGCAAGTTTACTTGCTCTGCCTACAGCATTGAAAGCACCTTGAACATTTTTAACCTAAAGAAATGAAATAAAACAAGGGCATGGTAAATTAAGACAGGAAATAGTGTACACACTCAGGTAAACCATCCATGGACTCAAACATGTTAAAATGCCTAACTTTACAATATTTCTGTGAAATTTCAAAATTTAATTGTAACTAAGCATGGTCATTTGGCTCATTCTTCCAAAGAAACCTATCAGCCCATCAACACAATATACTATTACCTCTTTAGTGGCACTGGTTCTTTGTGTTATGTGCGCTGAATGATTATTCCAAGTATCAATCCCTTTTGGAATGACTGACTACTTTCCAGTTGCATTCCTTTGTATATATCAACGATAACAACAAAGTGCCCGAGGAACTCAGGTCAGGCAACATCTGTGGAGGGAATGAATAGGTGATGTTTCAGGTTGGACCCTTCTTCAGACTGATTGAGAGGAGGGTGAAAACTGAAAAAGAGTAGGGTTGGCACTGGTAAATGATAGATGGATGCAGGTGGTGGGGAGGGAAGAGGGGTTGTGATTAGCAGACGAGTGTTTGAGTTTGAGTTTAGTTTAGCTTAGCTTACAGTCACATGTACTGAGGTATAGTGAAAACCTTTTGTTGCGTGTTAACCAATCAGTGAATAGACAATATATGATTACAATCGAAGTGTACAGATTCATGATAAAGGGAATAAAGTGGCTTAAGTGACAAAGGCTAGAGGTGAGAAGGAGACTAAAGGTTATTAGAAAAGGAAAGAGGAGAAGTGAAATGCAAAGCTGGAAGGAGGAATATGGGTGAAAGGGAAGACGGAGATAAAAAGGGAAATGTGAGACAGGGATGGGAGATGATGCACATGGAGGAGGGGAAGTGAGCAGGTTGACCAGGGTGGAGGGAGATGTGGTGCAAGAAATGTGTGCCCACCAGGCTCCTCTCCCATCCCAACCTGAAACGCCATATGTCCATTCCCTTCACAGAAATGCAGACCGTCCCTACTAAGTTCTTCCAGCACCTTGTTTCTTGGTTCAAGATTCCAGCATCTGCAGCTTCTGGGGTCTTCATGTTATCTGTAACTCTGGTACTGAAGGTGTCGGTTTTATTTTCAAATCGTGCTCCAAATTATCATTGTTTGTTCCCATTGATTTTACCAGAATTTTCCTTCCCTTCACTTGTAACAAGTCAGGTGTCCAAGTCTTTTTATAATCCTTCCCTCATAACTAATGTCTCTAAGAGACCCATTGCCTTGTCATTTTTCTGCAGATCACAAAAGCTTTGATGTGTCTCTTCCGGCTTCGTACCAGAAATATCGCATTTAAGAATTGTCTGCATAAAGTGCAGCATAATAGCTTCTGAGTACTATTTTGCTGACTTAGCACTCGTTGAAGCGTCGTAGCCAATAAATTGGACTATGATTTTACGCAATCACCAGTTCCCTCCCTTTCTTTCTCATCTGGTTCAACACTAATAAATTATAACACATCTGTCCAATGTATTTAAACTTCTGCTCATCTGCATTGCATGCCACTCATCACTTTTACCGACCAATAAATACTCCTGGCAGCTTCATTGCTTCTTAAATTTGCTTTGTTTCCCCCTTACCTCCACTCTATACCCACTGTATTTAACAGCCACAAATAGCATCAAGTGAAAACTTATATTAAGAAATAGCAATAATCAAAGTATAAATTATCTTCCTGTTTTACATATAACCTGCGAGTAAGATGCATTAAATCGACTGGTTCCAGATATTTTGCGCCAAGGGTATTAAAAATTAGTATAAAGCAGTTACTCTGAGAGGTGCCGGGTCAAAGAATTTTAAGGCAATCAGCCAGCAAATTAAACTTGTTTTAATATTAAATTTTCAGAAATCATCATCCATGCTATTTTTTAAATTCAATTTTGCCTCAGTTGTTTGCCAACATGTTGAATTTTATAAAAATCATCTGGGGAAATTCTTGCCCAACTACTATCAGAGGAGGAATTCCATTTGCTTGCAGTAATTCTATGATTAATGTTAATAAAGTGACTTTTAGAAAATAAATATAACCATGAGATTTGTACTCTGGGGGATTTCTGAGTCATTGATGCGTATCGATGAAATTAACGGGTAAATTCTAAAGAGTGGGCATGAAAAAATATTGCCAAGTAAATTGAAGAAAATCCAAAGAGGTTTTACAAATGCTTAAAGAACAGGAGGATAATTACGAGTAGGACTTTTGGGGAATTAAAAAGATGGTTCACACAGGGAGCTAAAATCTGAGGACAAAGATAATTTATTTTTGCTTGTGTTTTTATTAAAAAAGAGGAAAATACAGATGGTATAGATAAGATGCTAAATATTAAATGCAATAATGTAAGAGAGCAAGTATTAATGGGGTTGGAGTCTTTGAAATCACCAGGACCAAATGAATCTCTCCCTGTCTCTCAGGGGTTTGAAAAGGAGGAAAGGATGAAATAGTGAGGGGTCTGATCATCGTTTTGCAGTCATCCCTAGATGTTGCAGGGAAGTGGAGGACTATCAATGTTTTCATAATGGAAAGAATAAATCAAGTGGATACAGGCCAGTTAGTTTAACTTCCCTGGAAACAATTCTGAGTGAGCAAACAAAACCTTCCAATTAATTAAAGGCAGCCAGTATAAACGTGTTAATGGAATATTGTGTCTGATTAACTGGATTTAAATGTGGTGAACAAGGATGAAGATAATGCAGGTATTGTAATGAAGATAATGCAGGATTTCAACTATGCCTTTGAGAAGGTCTTTCATGCATTTTGGTCCAAAAAAAAAGTAAAAGACATGGAATCATGGCAAAATTGGACTCCATATCTGCGCACTGGTAAGAAGCAAAAGGGAATTGTTTATTGTTATGAATTTAAACATAAACCTTATCATAACAATAAACCTTGGAACCATAGCCCGCAAGCAATAATGAACAGAAAAATGTACAAAACTGCTCTGTTCAGCAAGTAAAAATAAATCACAGATCTATAACCAAAATAGCTTTACTATATTCAGTTGACAGATGAATATGATGAAGGTGTGACTATAATTTACTACACTATTTTAAGATCAGTCATGTTATATAAAATATGCACTTACCTCTATCATTTCTCCGAATGTCAGTTTGTTAATTACATGAGTCATATCTGGATTATCTGGTTGTGCAGTTGCACTGTGCGTAGATATGTGGAAATTGCCTGGTACCTAGTGAAAATGTTTATACCGATGTAAGCAAATAACTCCAGAACTCCACATAACTTACAATGCTTTATATTTTTTGAGAAATATGGAATTCTTAACATGAAACAATGCCACACTAAATTACAAATAAAGTTGTTAACTCAAACTTCACAGTCATGGCAAAGGAATAGCTGACCACCGCCCACAAAGTTTCAGGGCTTTAATGCAAACTTACTCCAATCTGACATCTGAAACACCATAACAGGGCAGATGTCATGTTTAGTCTTCAGACTGGAGCAAATATTCAAACATCAGGACGTCCATAATCAGACAGCTAAATGTTATTCTTTCAATGCATTTATCTGAAGACAGACACAAACTGCTGGATTAACTCAACGGGTCAGTCATCATCTCTGGAGAAAAGAAATAGGTGACGTTTCTGGTCGGACCCCTTCATACTGAAAGATAGAGGGGGGTGGGGGGTTTGAAACTGCAGGCCCATTGCTGGCTGGGGAAGACGTCCTAACGAGAAGGATACAAGGATGCGAACAGTGGAACGACTAGGGTGGGTCAGGAGGGAATGTAGAAGTTACTTGAAATTAGAGAAATCAACTTTCATACCGCTGGCCCGTAAGCTGCACAAGCAAAATAAGAGGTGCTGGTCCTCCAATTTGCATTTGATGCACTTTGACAGTGGAGGAGGCCCAGGACAGAAAGATCAGGGTGGGATTGGGAAGGGGAGTTTGGCAACCGGGACATCGATTAGGCCAAGGCGGGCCGAGAGCGTCTGAATTAATCAGGCTGACCCATTTGTGTTATCGTTTACAACCCAGTCCAGATTCTAATTTTAATCATGTTTCTCTCCCGGTCATTTGCCCATTGACATCATGGCTGATGCAACAATGATTAAGATACTATCTACATTCTGTAACAGGGAGCATTGCAGGATCCTCCACCCACCCAATGACATCAACCCCTGTTCACCCTGTAAACCTCACTGAACACTGATGGCAGATTGCTGATGAAACACAGCAGATGATTATCAGCCGTAACCACAAGTTGACATCATAATTAAAAGCCGTACAACGTTTTCAATAATTTGTACAATGTTTTTTTGTTTAATCAGACTATTACCCTTCATAGAAATGAACGTCTATTAATGTTCAAATTATCGCATTTAATTAAATATCAATATCATTTTCTACAATTGTCATCTGTATATTTCCCTCCACAAATGCTGTCTGACCGGCTGAGTTTTCCCACCAGGTTTATTTTTAAACTCATATTTTTTGCAATTATGTTTGTCTTAACCGCAACTTAGCTGCACCTTTTTGTTGTCAAGTTCACCCACAACTTAGGTCAAGCCTTGATAATGGTTTGACCACAGCATTGTATTTCTGCGTCATCTTTTAATCCAATTCTAGATCTGTATTTATTGGCTAACATTGTCTATTCAACCCTGTTGCAAAACAGTGATGGCCAGAAGTTACCGCTCCCAAACATCAAGAAATTCTAGAATCTACTCAAATGTGATTTGAAATTTGAAGACCTTTACGTGATGTGTTGACTTAGACAACTGAAACAATTCTCAGCCATGTGATTCCATTTCCTTTACAAAATGAAACAGAGAAACATATAAAATAGGTGCAGGAGTTGGCCATACAGCCCTTCAAGCCGGCACCGCCATTCAATATGATCATGGCTGATCATCCAAAATCAGTACCCCGTTCATGCTCTCTCCCCATATCTCTTTGAATCGCTTGAAACACAAGTCACAACAAAGTGATGGAATAAAAATAAGGACATGGTGGAGCACTAGCCCAGCTGGAATGTTATTTGTCAATGAGGCATTTTAAAAATAAAGAACAAGAATCCGAATATTTTATAAGAGCTATATCTCACTCTCTCTTGAATACATGTCTTGAGCTAGGGAGACTTTGGGATTGATCAGAATATGATACTCCAAATAAATTTTAAGTGCCTCACAAAAAAAGACACCAATGAAAATCATGACTTTGTCTCCTGTTTCCTCCAACACTCCAAAGACACACAGGTATGTAGGTTGTTTCAGCAAAGTATGTTAATTGTCCCTAGTGTGTAAGATATTGCTAGTGTATGAGGATAGCTGGTCAGCGTGGACTCGGTGGGCCGAAGGACCTGTTTCCATGCTGCATTGCTAAACTAAACTGAACTAAATCCTGAATCAGTACAGAAAGATCACTTATGGATTAAAGTTCTGATACCTTTCATGTGGGAGTGACCCATTGTGCTTGAATCTGGGTGCAAAAGTGATTTTACGATCAATGGCTGAACTGACATGCTCTACTTTCTTGTCTCTTTTCCCTTAATCGAGAATTCCCATATGGATCAAAAATCTGTTGCCCCTAGCTTTACACATAATCAACAAGTCAGCCTCCACCACAGCTCTCTAGGATAGATACTTCCCATTCCACCACATCCCCATTTTTAACTAGACTATCCCGTATTCTGATGTCCCCTAGTTTCAGATGTTCCCAATAAGGTGAAACAACCGCTCAGCATTTACCCTGTCAAGCTCACTCAGAATACTATCCTTCAATAAGGATGCATTTCGTTCTTCTAAAATGGAGCAAAGCTGCACAAACATTCAAAATAATATTAAATCTTCATCTCAGGAATCTTCATTCACTGAACCAAGGAAGTACTTTTTCTTAAAGGAAGGTTACCAAAACTGTATACATACTCCAGGTGTGGTCTCATTAGCAGTTATTAGCCAGATTTCCCTGATTTTATACTCTATACCTGTTGTACTAAAAGTCGACATATTATCCATCTTCCTAATTACTTGTTCTATCTGCATGCTACAATGTTGCAGCTTTCAGATTTGAATGAAATTTTGCAAAAATATTTTGTACTACCAGTTTCTTTAAACTTACCTTATTTATGCTAAATTGTCCTTCAAACGAGCAGCCCTGGCCATTATTTAGAGGTGATTTCATGGAGTTTTCAATATGGCCAACTTCATGTCTTCCCATTTCATCTTGGATGTCTAATCCAACAACTGAGAAAGACATGAAATTAATAAACTGCTCCAGGATTCATAAAAACATTGCAATGTTTCCAAAGCAGCTATAATTTCAAGTAGACAATACAGTAAAGTCAGCTTCTGATATATAAACAATTATTCAATGCAGACTATTTGTGGTAAATGGCTCCCTAAAGCCAAGCATAATATTCTTCATGGCAAAATATAATCACTATTAGTCAAAGAAACAGCCAGGAATAAACTGTTAATTCCCTACCCATTTGTACAACCCAAGTGTTTTAGCTGTGAATTATTGGCCATAAGGTATCCTAGAAACCACCAGTGATGCATTCTTCAGATCAAGTTATATACTAGGGACAGCAGGCGTAAAGGGAGACCACCAGCTTTCACCCCATAATAAACACATCTTGCACTTGATCCACCAGGATTCTAATGATGAAGCCAAGAGGTGCGGGTCGAGGAATCCACCTCCGCAATCGTTTGCCAGCCAGACCCGCGTGGAAAAAGCTCAGTGGATTCTTGGCTTGAAGAAAGGCAGCATTTTATTTATTTGTATCTGAAATATTTACTAGTATCTGTAAATTTATATCTGAAGGGCATTTATCCAAAACATCACCCATCCTTCTTCTCCAGGGATGCTATCTGACCCATTCCTCCACTTTACGTCAATCTTTTATTTATTTTACTTTTACCAAAAATGCTTTTAATTATTTTTGTTTTAAATTGACTAAAGAAAAATCAGAGATTTGTAAATTCCCCCTAAGCCTGTCCAGGACAATGGCTGGAGTTGCAGCATGATACCCATTCGTCACACTGAGCCAGATCAGGCATGATCCAGCCTGCCCCACACACGCATACCCCAAGCACAGTTCCTACAGTTACAGTGCCCTCCATAATGTTTGGGACAAAGACCCGTCATTTATTTATTTGCCTCTGTACACCACAATTTGATATTTGTAATAGAGAAGGGAAAAAAAATCACATGTAGTTAAAGTGCACATTGTCAGATTTTATTAATGGCCATTTTTATACATTTTGGTTTCACCATGTAGAAATTACAGCTGTGTTTAAACATAGTCTCCCCCCCCCCATTTCAGGGCACCATAATGTTTGGGACACATGGTTTCACAGGTGTTTGTAATTGCTCAGGTGTGTTTAATTGCCTCCTTAATGCAGATAAAAGAGCTCTCGGCACCTAGTCTTTCCTCCAGTCTTTCCATTACCTTTGAAAACTTTTATTGCTGTTTATCAACGAGGACTAAAGTTGTGTCAAAGAAGCCATTATGAGACTGAGAAACAAGAATAAAACTGTTAGAGACATCAGCCAAACTTTAGGGTTACCAAAATCAACTGTTTGAAACATCATTAAGAAGAACGGGAGCACTGGTGAGCTTACTAATTGCAAAGGGACGGGCAGGCCAAGGAAGGCCTCCACAGCTGATGACAGAAGAATTCTCTCTATAATAAAGAAAAAACCCCAAACACTTGTCCGACAGAACAGAAACACTCTTCAGGTGTGGATTCGTCAATGACTACTGTCCGCAGAAGACTTCATGAACAGAAATACAGAGGCTACACTGCAAGATGCAAACCACTGGTTAGCTGCAAAAATAGGATGGCCGGGTTACAGTTTGACAAGAAGTACTTAAAAGAGCAACCACATTTCTGAGAAAAAGGTCTTGTGGGCAGATTAGATGAAGATTAACATATCAGAGTGAAGGCAAGAGCAAAGTGTGGAAGAGAGAAAGAACTGCCTTAATATTAAATTTTCAGAAATCATCATCCATGCTATTTTTTAAATTCAATTTTGCCTCAGTTGTTTGCCAACATGTTGAATTTTATAAAAATCATCTGGGGAAATTCTTGCCCAACTACTATCAGAGGAGGAATTCCATTTGCTTGCAGTAATTCTATGATTAATGTTAATAAAGTGACTTTTAGAAAATAAATATAACCATGAGATTTGTACTCTGGGGGATTTCTGAGTCATTGATGCGTATCGATGAAATTAACGGGTAAATTCTAAAGAGTGGGCATGAAAAAATATTGCCAAGTAAATTGAAGAAAATCCAAAGAGGTTTTACAAATGCTTAAAGAACAGGAGGATAATTACGAGTAGGACTTTTGGGGAATTAAAAAGATGGTTCACACAGGGAGCTAAAATCTGAGGACAAAGATAATTTATTTTTGCTTGTGTTTTTATTAAAAAAGAGGAAAATACAGATGGTATAGATAAGATGCTAAATATTAAATGCAATAATGTAAGAGAGCAAGTATTAATGGGGTTGGAGTCTTTGAAATCACCAGGACCAAATGAATCTCTCCCTGTCTCTCAGGGGTTTGAAAAGGAGGAAAGGATGAAATAGTGAGGGGTCTGATCATCGTTTTGCAGTCATCCCTAGATGTTGCAGGGAAGTGGAGGACTATCAATGTTTTCATAATGGAAAGAATAAATCAAGTGG
Source organism: Amblyraja radiata (assembly GCF_010909765.2). NCBI lineage: Eukaryota > Metazoa > Chordata > Chondrichthyes > Rajiformes > Rajidae > Amblyraja > Amblyraja radiata. The sequence continues at coordinate 26,568,996 of NC_045966.1, forward strand.
ATACAGGCCAGTTAGTTTAACTTCCCTGGAAACAATTCTGAGTGAGCAAACAAAACCTTCCAATTAATTAAAGGCAGCCAGTATAAACGTGTTAATGGAATATTGTGTCTGATTAACTGGATTTAAATGTGGTGAACAAGGATGAAGATAATGCAGGTATTGTAATGAAGATAATGCAGGATTTCAACTATGCCTTTGAGAAGGTCTTTCATGCATTTTGGTCCAAAAAAAAAGTAAAAGACATGGAATCATGGCAAAATTGGACTCCATATCTGCGCACTGGTAAGAAGCAAAAGGGAATTGTTTATTGTTATGAATTTAAACATAAACCTTATCATAACAATAAACCTTGGAACCATAGCCCGCAAGCAATAATGAACAGAAAAATGTACAAAACTGCTCTGTTCAGCAAGTAAAAATAAATCACAGATCTATAACCAAAATAGCTTTACTATATTCAGTTGACAGATGAATATGATGAAGGTGTGACTATAATTTACTACACTATTTTAAGATCAGTCATGTTATATAAAATATGCACTTACCTCTATCATTTCTCCGAATGTCAGTTTGTTAATTACATGAGTCATATCTGGATTATCTGGTTGTGCAGTTGCACTGTGCGTAGATATGTGGAAATTGCCTGGTACCTAGTGAAAATGTTTATACCGATGTAAGCAAATAACTCCAGAACTCCACATAACTTACAATGCTTTATATTTTTTGAGAAATATGGAATTCTTAACATGAAACAATGCCACACTAAATTACAAATAAAGTTGTTAACTCAAACTTCACAGTCATGGCAAAGGAATAGCTGACCACCGCCCACAAAGTTTCAGGGCTTTAATGCAAAGACTTACTCCAATCTGACATCTGAAACACCATAACAGGGCAGGTGTCATGTTTAGTCTTCAGACTGGAGCAAATATTCAAACATCAGGACGTCCATAATCAGACAGCTAAATGTTATTCTTTCAATGCATTTATCTGAAGACAGACACAAACTGCTGGATTAACTCAACGGGTCAGTCATCATCTCTGGAGAAAAGAAATAGGTGACGTTTCTGGTCGGACCCCTTCATACTGAAAGATAGAGGGGGGTGGGGGGTTTGAAACTGCAGGCCCATTGCTGGCTGGGGAAGACGTCCTAACGAGAAGGATACAAGGATGCGAACAGTGGAACGACTAGGGTGGGTCAGGAGGGAATGTAGAAGTTACTTGAAATTAGAGAAATCAACTTTCATACCGCTGGCCCGTAAGCTGCACAAGCAAAATAAGAGGTGCTGGTCCTCCAATTTGCATTTGATGCACTTTGACAGTGGAGGAGGCCCAGGACAGAAAGATCAGGGTGGGATTGGGAAGGGGAGTTTGGCAACCGGGACATCGATTAGGCCAAGGCGGGCCGAGAGCGTCTGAATTAATCAGGCTGACCCATTTGTGTTATCGTTTACAACCCAGTCCAGATTCTAATTTTAATCATGTTTCTCTCCCGGTCATTTGCCCATTGACATCATGGCTGATGCAACAATGATTAAGATACTATCTACATTCTGTAACAGGGAGCATTGCAGGATCCTCCACCCACCCAATGACATCAACCCCTGTTCACCCTGTAAACCTCACTGAACACTGATGGCAGATTGCTGATGAAACACAGCAGATGATTATCAGCCGTAACCACAAGTTGACATCATAATTAAAAGCCGTACAACGTTTTCAATAATTTGTACAATGTTTTTTTGTTTAATCAGACTATTACCCTTCATAGAAATGAACGTCTATTAATGTTCAAATTATCGCATTTAATTAAATATCAATATCATTTTCTACAATTGTCATCTGTATATTTCCCTCCACAAATGCTGTCTGACCGGCTGAGTTTTCCCACCAGGTTTATTTTTAAACTCATATTTTTTGCAATTATGTTTGTCTTAACCGCAACTTAGCTGCACCTTTTTGTTGTCAAGTTCACCCACAACTTAGGTCAAGCCTTGATAATGGTTTGACCACAGCATTGTATTTCTGCGTCATCTTTTAATCCAATTCTAGATCTGTATTTATTGGCTAACATTGTCTATTCAACCCTGTTGCAAAACAGTGATGGCCAGAAGTTACCGCTCCCAAACATCAAGAAATTCTAGAATCTACTCAAATGTGATTTGAAATTTGAAGACCTTTACGTGATGTGTTGACTTAGACAACTGAAACAATTCTCAGCCATGTGATTCCATTTCCTTTACAAAATGAAACAGAGAAACATATAAAATAGGTGCAGGAGTTGGCCATACAGCCCTTCAAGCCGGCACCGCCATTCAATATGATCATGGCTGATCATCCAAAATCAGTACCCCGTTCATGCTCTCTCCCCATATCTCTTTGAATCGCTTGAAACACAAGTCACAACAAAGTGATGGAATAAAAATAAGGACATGGTGGAGCACTAGCCCAGTTGGAATGTTATTTGTCAATGAGGCATTTTAAAAATAAAGAACAAGAATCCGAATATTTTATAAGAGCTATATCTCACTCTCTCTTGAATACATGTCTTGAGCTAGGGAGACTTTGGGATTGATCAGAATATGATACTCCAAATACATTTTAAGTGCCTCACAAAAAAAGACACCAATGAAAATCATGACTTTGTCTCCTGTTTCCTCCAACACTCCAAAGACACACAGGTATGTAGGTTGTTTCAGCAAAGTATGTTAATTGTCCCTAGTGTGTAAGATATTGCTAGTGTATGAGGATAGCTGGTCAGCGTGGACTCGGTGGGCCGAAGGAACTGTTTCCATGCTGCATCGCTAAACTAAACTGAACTAAATCCTGAATCAGTACAGAAAGATCACTTATGGATTAAAGTTTTGATACCTTTCATGTGGGAGTGACCCATTGTGCTTGAATCTGGGTGCAAAAGTGATTTTACGATCAATGGCTGAACTGACATGCTCTACTTTCTTGTCTCTTTTCCCTTAATCGAGAATTCCCATATGGATCAAAAATCTGTTGCCCCTAGCTTTACACATAATCAACAAGTCAGCCTCCACCACAGCTCTCTAGGATAGATACTTCCCATTCCACCACATCCCCATTTTTAACTAGACTATCCCGTATTCTGATGTCCCCTAGTTTCAGATGTTCCCAATAAGGTGAAACAACCGCTCAGCATTTACCCTGTCAAGCTCACTCAGAATACTATCCTTCAATAAGGATGCATTTCATTCTTCTAAAATGGAGCAAAGCTGCACAAACATTCAAAATAATATTAAATCTTCATCTCAGGAATCTTCATTCACTGAACCAAGGAAGTACTTTTTCTTAAAGGAAGGTTACCAAAACTGTATACATACTCCAGGTGTGGTCTCATTAGCAGTTATTAGCCAGATTTCCCTGATTTTATACTCTATACCTGTTGTACTAAAAGTCGACATATTATCCATCTTCCTAATTACTTGTTCTATCTGCATGCTACAATGTTGCAGCTTTCAGATTTGAATGAAATTTTGCAAAAATATTTTGTACTACCAGGTTCTTTAAACTTACCTTATTTATGCTAAATTGTCCTTCAAACGAGCAGCCCTGGCCATTATTTAGAGGTGATTTCATGGAGTTTTCAATATGGCCAACTTCATGTCTTCCCATTTCATCTTGGATGTCTAATCCAACAACTGAGAAAGACATGAAATTAATAAACTGCTCCAGGATTCATAAAAACATTGCAATGTTTCCAAAGCAGCTATAATGTCAAGTAGACAATACAGTAAAGTCAGCTTCTGATATATAAACAATTATTCAATGCAGACTATTTGTGGTAAATGGCTCCCTAAAGCCAAGCATAATATTCTTCATGGCAAATTCCAGTTAAAAACATCGAAAACGGCCGCTAGCAATTCCGCCTTTTTGGCCCCTTCAGCTCCCTCTTGTATTTACCTTAGTTTCTATCTTTTTTTTGGACTGTAAATTTAGGTAGCTGTTCCTCACGGTCACCCCGACTGGCACAGTAAATTGCAGCTCAAAAACGGGCCGTTTTCGATGTTTTTAACGGGTGTGAAAGTGCGTGTTTTCCCATCCACTAACATGTACCGGAAGTGACGCTTGTCCCCCAGTTAAAATTTTCGGTCACGTGGGTGCGGATCTACGCTCCAGTGACCTTTCGTGAAATCACCCTATACTAGTCTCCAAAGATATCACTAGTTTGAGTGGTAGCAGGTTAAATTGTTTTGTGTGTCAATTCACTTAGATATGAAAATCTAAATCGATATCCAAAATTTTTTCTGATGACCTATAAAAAGGAATTAGTCATACAAGGTTTATTACAACCTAAATTTAGAATTACACAATTCTTCCTTCCACGGACTGCAATGAATACAGAGAGGGATTTTTTTATTTTTTTTTGGTGGTGGGGGGGGGAAAACTGTTTTTTTTTTAATTCTTACGGCCACATGGCACTGATGATTACTTCCTCATGTTGTATGCAGGTATGTTGGACTTAATCTGATCTCAAAATTTGAATTATTTTGTACTTTAGTGGACTGCCTTTGTGACTTTACCAAATAGTGTCTTGAAATGGCCAGAGACTTTAAACAATGAAGAACATTAGAGGCAATTGATATTTGCTTTATGCCCTGTGGGAAAGAGAACTTCTAAGCTAACAATTATGACGAATATACAGGTTTCACTACTGTATTTACAGTCATTGAACCATATTTACAGTGACTAATCCCTGAACCCGTCTCCCTGAAGACTGAAATAAAAAGTTAAATAATATGCCAAACCGCCAAAAGAACACGATTGCTTCTGAAGCCAAGATCCTCTCACACTTGCAAATGAGGTGGCAATACAGGATCATCTTAAAAGGCAAGAAATTCAGGAGCAACTTATTTTTTTTTCTATATGTTCACACAGGACGAGGCCATCAGTGGATAAACTAGCAACTGCCATCCCTACATCTACTAGAGCCAAACGCTGCTAAACAGGGGTAGGCAGAGGGGCAGTGGGTGAAATCTGTGAACAAATTTTAAATGCTTAAGCTATGGAAAGAAAATTAAAGGGCTTGATGTAAAAATCTGGCTAATTAGCTTCCTAAATCAATAATCTATTATCGAAATCTTTGGCAAGAAGATTAAGTAAATATGTTAATAAATTAACACACTCGGATCAAACAGGGTTTATACCCAAGAAACATTTGTTTAATAATTTGAGGCCTTTTTAACATAATGTACTCACACAGAACTAAAGAAGACTTATCAATTATTTCATTAGATGCAGAAAAAGCATTTGACCAAGTAGAATGGAAATATCTTTTCACAGTACTGCAAAAATTTCAGATGGGAGAAAATGTTATTTCATGGATAAAACTGTTATATGGTGCCGACTGCCAGGATACTGACACCATATACTCTCTCCTAAATTCCAGTTATCCAGGGGCAATAGGCAGGGATCTGCATTATCACCCCTGTTATTTGCCCTTGTGATTGAACCCCTAGCGGAAAGTATAAGAGTACATCCGAACATTCACGACTATAATTCTAAATACTCCAATAATAAAATATCATTATATGCAGATGATGTATTATTATATATCACCAACTCTCAAGTTAGTATTCCAAATATATTAAATCTTATAGCGAAATTTGGTTCCTTTTCAGGATATAGAATAAACTGGAACAAAAGTGAAATTATGGCAATAAAACCTGAAGAGTCGACACACCTTCTAAAATTCCCTTTCAGAATTGCTACGGAAAAATTCAAATACCTGGGTGTTCAGGTAACCAGAAAATATACCTCTCTATTCATGCAAACTTCCCACCTTTAGTTACTAAATTAAACGCTCTTATTCAATTTTGGAAAACACTTCCGTTGTCTCTAATAGGCAGAATAAATGCTATAAAGATGATCTTCCTCCCACAAATTCTGTATTTATTTCAATCAATACCGATATACCTTCCTTAAAAAAATGTTCAAAAATCTTGATTCTCTGATTACAAACTTTATTTGGGATTATAAAACACATAGAATTCATAAACGGCATCTATGTAAACCCAAAGAAATGGGCGGATTGGCTCTCCCCAACTTCTTATACTATTATTGGACAACAAATATTAAAAATGTAATTTACTGGCTGGATAACTCATGCCAACAGGTAGACTGGTTAATAATGGAGAGAGGGGATTGCACGCCTTTTAATATAGGCGCGGTTCTTCTCTCCCCAACAAAGTTGAAGAACACACTATATGATAAAAATCCGATTATTCACAGCACTCTACGAATCTGGAGACAAGTAAAATCAACTTTTAAACTAAGAAATGTATCTCTTCTCTCACCAATAGCCAATAACCCTTTGTTCAAGCCATCTATTATTGATAAAATGTTTACTCATTGGGAAAGACTAGGAATCAAAAAACTTGGAGATCTCTACGAGATGGGAACTCCTCTCATTTCAGGAATTAGTCGAAATACCACCCAAAAGGTAATCAATATTTCAGATATCTTCAAATTCGAGACTATCCAAAAACATATACCCATGACTACCAAACTCTGCTGCCAGATATACTAGAAGAATGTATGAATAGAAATTCAGAGTCAAACAACTTAACATCATATTTGTATGACACCCGTCTAAATATAGAAATCCCATTGTCAGAAGCAATTAGAAGAGACTGGGAAGAGGAACTAGGCCTAAAAATTCCAAAAGACAGATGGAAAGAAACCATTTTACATATACACAATTGTTCGATTAACATTAGACATACTTTAATTCAATATAAAATACTGCACAGACTAAACTGAATAAGATCTTTCCAAATGCATCTTTGTGACAAATGTCTCCTTCAAGAAGCAACTCCTTCACCTCTTGCATAAAATTACATAACTTTTGGAGAGGAATTTTTGAAAATTTCTCAAAAATATTAAAAACAAATCTGGTCCCCGACACGGAACTGATTATTCTAGGAACGTCAGAAGCCTGCTCTGAGCTATCAATATTTCAAAGACGTTTCCTCAATTATGGTCTGATAACGGCGAAAAAATTAATACTCAAATTTTGGAAACATACATCTGACCCTACTCTCAAAATGTGGATTACAAACATGTCTGAGACGCTACATCTTGAAAATATGAGACTGATCTTGGCAGAAAAACCAGAGCATTTTTCGAAGACATGGACACCATTCATTGATTCATTACAAGGATAGTATGGTGCAACACAATTTTGGAATTAAATCTAATTACGTGTTGGGTGATGGTTGGGGAGGGATACGAAGCAGGTATATCATCACTTTTTGTTTTTCTTTCTGTTTTTGTCTTTTTATTTCTCTACGTCTTTCTTATTTCTTTTACTTACTCACTCTTTGGCTACACCAATTTGGTCGTCTAGGGGTTCTATTCTTGCACATCCACTTTCTCTCTCTTGCTTTTTCTCACTTCTTCTCTCTCATCTTTAGCTAAAAATTAAAATTGAAGCTGTACAATAACTGTATTATGTCATATGCCGCTGCTTATATTTTTGTACACGGCTTCTAATAAATAATAAATAAATAAATAAATAGAAACCAAGTCTACATTCAGCTGTTTAGGAAACTAAACCAAGATAAGACACAAAATGCTGTAGTAACTCAGCGGGACAGGCAGCATCTCTGGAGAGAAGGAATGGGTGACCTTCAAGGTGACCTCAGGGTCTGAAGAAGGGTCTCGACCCTAAAAATCACCCATTCCTTCTCTCCAGAGATGCTGCCTGTCCCACTGAGTTACTCCAGCATTTTTTGCCTATCTTCGGTTTAAACCAGCATCTGTAGTTCCTTCCTACACTAACTAAACCGAGACATAACTTTTAAAAGTGGAATGATCTCAGTATTGGAATATCGTAAGAAATTGATATTCCACTATCCTGGTGTTTAGAAATCTGAATGGATAGCACCGCACTCACTGGATTGTGTTTTCTATTCTCTCTTTAAACTTATGGAGCCCCATTTCTCACCTTTCCTCTAAACTCACTGAAGCACCAATTTCTCTATACTCACACATCTCACACACTCCTTATAAACTCATTGGGCCTTGCATTGCATGCTGCCTATAAACTACATCCCCCCCTATAAATTCACTAGAGCCTTCTTTCCCATATTTCTATTAAACTCACCATAACCCTCTTCCAAAGCTCCCTCAAAACTCACTGTGGTCCCAACTCCCTCACTTGCTTTAAACTCACCAAGGCCCTGATCCCATGCTCACCTCAGCCCAGTTGTGGAGCTTCATTTAAATTCATCACAGCCTAAATTCCCATGTTCTCGTTATAATCAATAGGTTTACTGGAAAGGTTATTATGGTACCACTGTGCAACAGCTAAACAAAAATTATATCAATATGAGTGAGATCCAATAGTTCAAAGAATCGGCTATTCACGTAGCATTAAATTCCCGAGTGTGTGGATTAATTATAGTTTTGCTGTAATTTATTAAAAGAACAGCCATAAAGATAGTTTCAATTTAAACACTCAAGAAAATACAAGGACTAGTTTCCTTATCCACAAAGCAGCAATAATGCAGATATGAAACCAAATGCAAGAGAGACAAATCTAATCTGAAGGGCTTTAAAATACAAGGATGAGTCGGACAGGTGAAATTACTTTTTTTATTAAATAATCCCTTGCCACTATTTTTTATGAATGGTTACATTAACTCACCATCACATGAAAGGTTAGGTAAGGTGATATTTAGATTTACTTCAATTTTTCCTCCACTATCTTTGTCAGGATCATCCACGTATAATTCATTCACTCTGCAACAAAATAGTAACCACTCATTCCAAGAACATTTAGTGATGTGACAAAGTTAAGTGTTCTAGTAGAAATTGCCAAATATAGAAACACGGCTTTTCCTCAGCTAATCCTAGTACGTCACTCATCAGGTTGCCATCTCACTGCGGAGTAGTAGATTAACACAAATCCATTCCAGTTCCCACTTTCTTTCAGGTTCTGCGAAAGTCTGTGATTATCAGGTTATTCCAACACAACCAGGTCAATCCAGACTTCACACTGATACTTTGGGATGACGCTACTTTCCTGCTCATTAATTAAAAAGTATTGTCAATAGCTACTGACGTCTTGGGGTCAAATTTTGAAATTAGATTCTGTAATAAGAGAACTGCTTTGCCTTGGTATCCAATATAAGATTAAAAAAGTATATATGATACTTCAAGTAAAGAAAATTAATTCTCATTGTTGATCAAACATATATTTATATTGTGCAGTAAGAGGTATGGCAAGGAATGCACACCAAACTTGGTTTAAGGCCTGTTTATTTTCTGCAATTTTCTTCTTCAGATTACTTAATGAGAATGGGCACCTTTGCCTTTACTCCACAATTGCTTATTTAAAGGACAATTTTGGTCTCCAATTGCACTTTATCAAAATAATCTTTCTTAACCAGCCTTTGATTTTTAAACCAACAGCACGGTTTGGAGTTGAAATCAGGAGGTGTCGTATTTTAAATACTACAGGAACCTGCTTTACTGCTGCAGCTCCATCAGCTGTTTGTCTGCCTTAATGTTCCTACGTTGATGTTTTAATCACCAGGTTGTTTGTTCTTGGAGACATTTGATATTATAAATTGCAGGAAAAGTTGCCATGCTTTGTTGACAGAGAAAGACTGCTGCTGAGCAAAAGCATTACAAGTTCCCAGAATGCTAAATAGCACAGCAAGTGCATTCGCCTGTTTATAACAAGGTTTAGTTGATTGCAGAGGTGTTTAGGTTGATACAGGCTTGGGGTTTGGCGCTTTGACTACACAATGACCATTAAAATTGCCATGTGGGTGGGATATATTTTAAAACAACCCATCTTTCTGCAAAATATTTTCTACAAATAAGTCTGTCATTTCTTATATTCTGAGCAGTGACAGAAATTACGCAAGGGTGCGAAAAAATTAAAAAAATCTTTAAGTTGCAGTCAAGTCATTTAAAGGTGGTGTTAGAAAGAACATCACACCGTGCAATGGAAATTTGGATTGCTGGGTTATAATTTCTCCACCCCCCAATTTCAAGATCTGAGCATCACTGGCAAAACCAGTGTTTTATTGCCCACCCCCAATTGCCATTGTGAAGATGGTGGTGAGCCAAATGGAAAAAAAAAGATAGATTTTTGTAAAAGGTACTAAGGGTTTATGGATTAAACAAATCAGATGAAAATAAGATGCAAATAGCTACAATATAAATAAAACCAAACTAGGTTCAAGGGACTAAAAAGGGACACTCCCCATTCCTCTTCCTGCCCACCACCCACTCAAAATATATTAATTCTTTGCAACAGTACACATGATGCCCAGAGCACTCTAAATGGTCTGAAAGCAGAAACTGGGAAGATAAGTTTTATTATATTAACAGGGAACACTGGGAGCATGCAGCACCTGCTGGGAGCTTCAGGGCTAAGAAAAATCAGCTGTTGTCATTTTAACACAGCCTATTCCATTAACTTTCATCTTTATTTACACACAGCTACAATAAGATCAGTGGTCAAGAGGCATGCTGTTTACTTACATTTCAGTGGCAATGAACCCAGTCAGTTCTGACAAGAAAAGGAACAGCATGAACATGCAGCAGCAAATGGAAACTGTAAGACAAATGAAAGCATTTAAAAACAAGCTCCAGTGCTTTTTTCCTTCCAAACTGCAGGATATATAGTCACTGTAAAGATGGAGAAATGGTTACAAAATTAGTCTAGTCTATGGTCAGAGTTAATTTTGTATATAACTGCAGTTGAGTCAGTGGTTTGGTGCCTGACAGAGCCCAATGGCTTGGAATTAACACAGGTGTCAGGCAATAGAACAAACAATTTAAAAAAAAGGAATACCAGAATATCAATCGATGCATAAACCGCAAAAGACAATTTAAAAAAAAACAACAATACATAACTTTGCAAGTTTACATAGGAGAATTAAAGACTTCCATTAACAAATAACAGCATTGCAGTTTTGAAAGGGGCGGCAAAGATCCGTGTCATTACACTTGTGATTGTGTAATTATTCATTAGGTTAATAAACCATTTTGTTGAGCTAATGCAAAACATGATTTGTTATGGCATATTTTAAAGCTGTAAAACTCATAAAACAAATACAGTAAATTAAAATTAATTGGGATCTATATCTGACAAACTAATGCCAAGGAGGGCGGTACAGGGTGGCGGGGGAGAGAATCTTGGGTTGCTTTTCCAAGTTGTCAGGGCTTCTGAATAACTCATGCTTTCCATCACCATCACCTCCATCTCTCCTCTTTACCCTTCTTAAAATAATCACAACGCTTCAAAGACCATGATTGTGGTCTGCAATAGAATTGTTCTGGGCAGATAAGAGTACGTCATTGGTGAGTAAGTGCCACTTGACAGCACCGATGACTATGGTTTCTTCACATTGCTGACGACCAGAGTTGACGTATTGGATGGAAAGTCGCAAAAATGGATCTGCTCTCTTGCACATGGTATATACCTGGATGTTTTATCACATTGTTCGATGTTAAGAGTGTTGTAAAGGCACTGGAATGTCCTGGTTGGAGGTACAGCTCATCCTGCAACACAGACTTCAGTACCATTGCAGGGCTGTCGTATGGTCTCATCACTCAGGGTGGTGGGACCAATGACATGGAGCATCAGACGAATCAGTAAGATAATCTGTGGCATAGTGGTGTGATGGCAGAGTTTCTACATTCTCGCGCCAGAGACCCGTGTTCCATGCTGACCATGGGTGCTGCCTGTACAGAGTTGGTACATTCTCACTGTGACCGCGTGGGTTATCTATGGATGCTCCGGTTTCCTCCCACATAGAAAAGATGTGCACGTTTGTAGGATTGGCTTCTGTAAATTGTTCATAGTGTGCCGGATAGAACTAGTGCACAGATGATCGCTAGTCTGTGCGGACTCAGTGGGCCGAAGAGCCTGTTTCCACGCTGTATCTCTAAATTAAAACTAAACTAAAGAATGCATTGCACCTGCATTAGCTCTTCTGAAAAATGTTATACCATTACACCCACATATTTGTCCTTTACCCTACATTTATCCAGTTCCATTTTGAAAATCTGTTCACAATACCTTCCATATCATTATGTTCCAGTTTATAACTTATTCCAAAATAAATCCCCCGTCGTTTACTTTTGTCTCTGTCTACCAGCTTATTGTCATTAGGTTTGCTTACTCTTTCAAGATATTTTATGATCTTGAACCCCCCGCTCAATTTCTTCTTGATCCTCTGTGCCCAAAAGAAGGGCTCCAGCCTCTCCATAAAAGTATGTAACTATCATAAATCAGTCTCCAGTTAGAAATCAAGGGCTATAAATTCCAAAAGTATGTAATTATCTAAAAATAGGGTTCACACATGAATGTGATTTTTTTTTGTATACAAAAAAAACCAACTTTATAACCTATGATTCAACGGATAAATTGACTGGAACTGGAACCAAGCAGTGCTTTATTCAATCATCGAGTCCCAAGTGATATTAAAGGAAATATCTGGACACTTGGTAACATTTCTGTCACCTCCATTCAGATGCTTATTACTTGCAGTTACAGCAGATCACTGCCCGGGAACTCCCCCTGATGTGGCTTCCTGAAAGTCCCCCTCAGTGACTAGAACCAGAATGGTGAACCGTGGGCAGCAACCTTCATCTGTGAGATCACCAGATTGGAATTTCAAGAGCAGAACAGGAAGTGTGTTCGCACAAAAAAAAAATCAGTTCCTACCGCTCCTTACAACTTCCAGTCTCAATGTGGTTTTAAAAAATAAATTGTGCTAGCATAAATATGTTGGCGCCACTATGTTTGTGTTTTAGAAGCTAGCGTGACAATGAAGTGGAAGGCCCAATTTAATGGAAAATACGCAGTTAAATAGGAAATGAACTGATCACTAGAATATAAACAGTTTCTATCAAATTACACAGAAATCATTGGAATTGGCACCCCATCCAACCGCTTCTGAAGAAGGGTCTCGACCCAAAACGTTGCCTATTCCTTCTCTCCATAGATGCTGCCTCACCCACTGAGTTTCTCCAGCATTTTTGTCTACGCTTGATGGGCAATGTTCATTTTAGACACAAATGATCTTAGTTTCATGTGCCCACTCAATTAACATGTCATTTTATTAACCATTCCAATAACCATCTGCCTGATATATTCTTAAATATCTGCTTAGTCAATTTCACACAATAGACAATAATGCAAGAGTAGGCCATTCGGCCCTCCGAGTCAGCACTGCCGTTCACTGTAATCATGGCTGATCATCCACAATCAGTACCCTGTTCCTGCCTTCTCCCCATATCCCTTGACTCAGCTATCTTTAAGACCCCAATCTAACTCTTTCATGAAAGCATCCAGAGAATTGGGCTTCCACTGCCTTCTGAGGCAAGGAATTCCACAGATTCACAACTCTCTGGGTGAAAACATTTGTTGCTGTCCAAAATGTTTTGATTTTACATCCAATTCCCCACATTCAACCACTTCAAACAGTACTGTTGCTATTTATCCTGTCTAGTACCTTTGGCATTTGTAACATTGACAAACTCGCTGAAGCAAAAATAACCCAACTCTGCCCCAAGTTCCTTCAAATCTGCCTCAATGCCAAAAATCATATAAAAGGGAAGAGAAAAGGTTAAAGGTTAAAGAGTCAACCCATAACACATGCAAATTGCAAAATGTTAACACATTTGTGAAATAGGAGAGACAAATTATGTTTCTTTCTTGGCCATGACGATTCAAGAAACTGGACACAAGCGTATTTCAACATTAAACACAACAAAAAAACTAAAGATAGTTTTATTTTTTAATTTATTGCATTTCGAATGTAATTATTTTAATGTTATCAATATGTAGTCTCTTATTGGAGATGACAATGTCCTGACATAACATCATAAGCTACTCAACATAAGGAAGTTGTGACTCATCACCTAAGGGAGTGCTGCCAGCAGCAATCAGGTGTTAGGTGTTCAGGAGAAATTTGAAACCTTCATTCAATTTCCCTCTCCTCACGAGAGATAAAGAAAATGTGGTAGAGAAACGGGGAGCAGGAGGGGTTACAGAAAGAGAGGGTGCGAGGACCAGAGGTTTGAGGGAGGGTCATTATGAGAATCAAAATCACCCTATCAGCTATCAAATTGCTTCACTAAATTTGCAATATGCATTAAAGAGCCATGCTCTACAAATCTGCTTCCTGAGAAAAGCCTAGATCAGGTAGCTTTTCAATCAATGCATTTGTAATTCTGTTCTCTTCTCCAACACTACATCTTCATTTAGACTCCATTCTGCAAAGAATGCTTCCCTTTTCTTTACATGAGAGTGCTCAGATAAAACAAAATGTTTCTGTACATAATGGCAATTTAGAAACTACACCAAAATCATTAGCTTTAATCTACCTTGATTATTTTTTTTAAAGGAAAGATCATCCAGTAATATTGCTGCCTATTGCAATTCTACTCTTAGATAATTCATTTTCAGGCTATAAATCCACCCATATGTTTGAGGGGAAATTAGCGATTTTAGAAACATTTTCCTTCACTATATTACCTATTCAGGATATTATAACGCAATAAAGTGGTCACCGCATTGCAAGATAGAACAGGGGTATGACACTCAGAAGAAGGAAACGTGTTAAGAGACCTGAAGACGTGCAATTCACAGCAACTAACCAGTCAGTGCAAGTCAACAATTCTGACTCAACAGAACTAAACTGCAAAAGTGAGTAATCATGATGCATTACAGGTCTTGTGACTTTTTTTATGTATTAATCATGAAAACGTACTTACGCCATTAAACTGCAATAGGTAAACATTACCTTTGTGCAACAATACCATGGAATGACCACATGTTTAAGACAAATTCAAACCCAAAAGCACAAAATAATAAAATTACTGTTATTAAACAATAAAAGTAAAATCAACCGCATTTTATAAATGAGGGCAAAAACTGGGAAGTGGTAGTGATACAAACACACAAAACAATGATTAGACTGTGGTTCGAGGACTGTGTCAAAGGTACATGGACCACATTAGAGAATTAACGTTAAAGCTATAGAAAGAGTGAACGGTGTACATTCAACATCGTAACTAGAGACAGCACTGAAGAGGATGATCGAGAATGGGAAAGGCAATTTCTGTGCCTATTCCTACAAGAGCAAAAGGAAGAGTGTTGAATTCTATGGATGAGCACTAAAATATTGACTTTGCCAGTAATGCTCGCATCCTACTAAAATAAAATATAGCACTTTGCTCAGGACTTCAACTCAGGCAATGGGACCTTTTGTATCTTCTTGAGGGAGAAAATATAATCATCAGGAGAGTTCACGATACCCAGAGTACACAGCAAGATAATTCTCCAAATATAGAGTATCAAGTATCAAGTATACTTTATTGTCATTCAGACTTTTCAGTCTGAACGAAATTTCGTGCCTTGCAGTCATAACATAGAATAAAATAACAAAACACACAATAAACACAGATTTAACGTCCACAACAGTGAGTCCACCAGGCCCTCCTCACTGTGATGGAAGGCAAAAGTCTTAAAGTCCTTGTCACTTCCCTCCTTGTTCTCCCTCTGCGTTGAGGCGATCCAGGCTTCTGATGTTGTGACCCCGCCGGGTGATGGTAAGCAAGTCCCGCGGCTGAATCCGAGCTCCGCGAACGAGCCGGTTCAAACTCCACGGCCCGGGACGGTCGAAGCTGCCACCCTTCAGTCCAGCGGACGAAACTGTTGTTGCGGGAGCTCCGGAGAACCGGTCACCAACCCGGGACCTGCGAGCTCCCGACGATGTCGTCCACTGGGCCCGCGGCCGAAGCCTCCGAAGTCGGGTCGCCACCGCCGCAACGCCACCCCAGCCCCGAAGTCGGCCAGCCTCGCGATGGTAAGTCCTGGCTGGCTCTGCCTCTGGAGCCTCGAGGTCAGCCCCAGTTGGAGGCCGCCAACTCTGCCATTAGGCCTCAGCGCAGACAGAGACGGAGACGGGGCATACGCAAGAAAAGGTCGCATCCCACCGAAGGAAGAGACTAAAACAATTTTCTCCCACCCCCCCACACATACACAACTAAAATAAACCAAAATAAACTGTAACAACGGGACAAAAAGAAAAAAAAAAAAAAAGAGACAAACGGATTGCAGGCGAGCCGCAGATGCTAGGGCAGCGCCGCCATGTTGGAGTTATAGTCATGATGTTATACTGCGTGGAAAGAGGCCGATTGGCCCAACTTGCCCACACCAACCAACATGTCCCATCCACATTAGTAAGGATCACCGATAGTCACCGACTATCACCAACAAGATCGCTAAGGACAGAAGACAGTAGAAGAAATAGGTAGCTCTACGTGGAACAAGATGCAGGAGACTCAAATACGAGGATGTCAAACAAAATAATTGATGACCCACAGGTCACAGAGCATCTATGGAGGGAGAAAATGGCATCTGGTTCATACCCTTTTATCAAAATGATGAGATGTTATTTTGGGAATAGATTGAAGTGCAGAGACTGGGAAATGGTGGCTAGGGGAACAAGACTGGGAAATGGTGGCTAGGGGAACAAGACTGGGAAATGGTGGCTAGGGGAACAGCACAGAACAAGGAAAATAAATTTTAAAAGTTGAGCCCCAGATCCCAGGGGAAACTAAATGATTTTTTTTTTTAAATGACAGTAAGCAACAACTGGTAATTAAGAGTTTAGTATAAACAAACAAAACTGGCCAGAGGTGACACAACCAACCAACTAACAAACTAGCATGCTAACATTAAGAATCGTTATACTTTGGCAGAAAAAGTTTGAGAGTATGTTTTAGTATGATATTGGTAAATACATTTGGATTCCATGTTGCAACAATGACTGGAACTAAATGTAATTATTAGTTTATGGTTCAGTGATGCAAGGATGTGCCCACACAGTAGATAGCTCGCATAGCTTCTGATCTGCAGTGCTACAATAAAAAGGATCATCGCTGGTCCTGTGGTTCATACATTTTGCAAAACACGACTGAACATTTTGGATCACGGGAGATTAAGCACTGCCTACAGAGCAGTCATATTGCTGCGGACACAGAGCCGAGGGGAAAACCTGATTGTCAGTTATGAATGCAGGTTGGAGAGGCATACATAGCGTATCATAATATTGTTGAAACAGCAGTTGCGATTTCATTTTTCAATATGTTGCCTGCATAAGATTGTCAAATTATGGATGTTGCCCTAACAGAATTTAGTAACTATAACTTCCTAATTCTTCATGCCAGGGGTCTAATACGAGTAGGAGATATATCTTGGTGTCAGCAGAACAGTTGCATCCAGTGCCTTGGACCCTCCCTGCTAATGATGGACTTTTCCTTGGTCTTTTTTTTAAAAAACATGAATAGTCTGTAAAATTGGCATGTGATTGTCATAAAGACCAAGCAGGATGTAACACAATACTTACTGACAGCTCCTGTGTATGTGGGCTGAGTAAGGTCTTTTGGAACTTTCCTGTAGATATCAAGTCTAGAGAAAAACAAAATGGTTAAAATAGATTTAATGCAACCTTTGCTCCATCATAATTTTAACACAATTTTTCAATTTACCAGTACCAACTTCATAGATTGAGAAATTCCTCTGGAGAAAAAAAAACATTTAGTTCTTCTCTTTGCCACTTAATATAAAATAATGCTGACCACGAACATTGTCAAACAACAAGATGCTTTAATGTTGAAATAATTTTGCAGAATAGACGAAATACGTAAAAGGGATCTGTCAAGTAAATCCATTTCAAGAAATCCTTTTTTAAATTAGGGCGTCATGGTGGCGCATTGGTAGAGTACTGCCTCACAGCGCCGGAGACACAGGGTGTCCGTGACCGCATAGGTTTTCTCTGGGCGCTCCAGTTTCCTCCCACACTCCAAAGTCGTACAGGTTTGTAGGTTAATTGGCTAAGTGTAATTGTAAATTGTCCCTTGTGTGTGGTGAATAATGTTAGTGTGCGGCGATCTCTGGTCGGTGCGGACTCAGTGGGCCAATGGGCTCGTTTTCACACTGTATCTCTAAACTTAACTAAAGTTGGAGAAACTCTCCGTCATCGACGGGGCTCCATCGCCTACAGCCCTTGGAGGGATGAACATCAGAAGTTCGGGAACTGAAGATTGTGGCATAAAGTTGGACAGTTAACATTTGATTTCAAGATTAAAAGAACTCGCATACAAAACAGGAAGTAATATCAAAACAAAAAAGGGGAGGGACATCTGGGACTTGGTGTGCCTTAAGGGCCTGTCGCACCTGGGTGTCATATGCATGTCACGCAGATGGCGCGAAAAGACTTTGTACATCCCAAAATCCTGGGGCGCCGCGCGCGACCACACGTCACTGCCTATGTCACCTTGCACCATACGCGCGTAATGCGCACCATGCACGTGTAATGATGTCGCGTAAATTACGCGCAAATGACGCCCAAGTGGGACAGGCCCTTGAATTTTAAGAAGTTAAAAGAAAACAGCATGAGTGTGAATGGAGAAACCAATGCACCGGGTTACATAAGCAAGGTCAAGTCTTTCAGCAGGGAGAGGGCAGCTATAAGCAAGTTTATATTGAGTCGATTGGCTTTCGTGAAGGATTGAATTTTGTGGCATTCAGCTCAGAGTTCAACAAAAGTCAACCTTACCAGGCCCAGGGCAGCAAATTCAGTGAAGGAGCCAAGCTTACAACAGGGGACAAATGTTATGATTCTAATCTTCCACATAGTAAAATCCTGATAATTTTCTATTTAACTATTCAGAAATATCAATGGTTCAGCATCTGGTGTTGTTCACCATGCTCCCTTTCCACCTGACTGGGGCTTCAGATCCCGTCTCACCAGGGCCTCAGTTGCCACTTGCCCTGTCAACTTACCCAACACACTAGGAAATTCATTATCGTACCACGTAACATCTAGAGAATTGAGTAAAAAGTGTCTAGGTATAGGGAGGTTGCACGGCAGTCGGGTCACAACCCATGACCCGTACTGTTGCTACGCTACGCCAAGTGGAGTACACGCGATGAACTGCAGGTAAGCACTGACCATTGTTTCCAGTGTAGCGGGCCTGTTAAAACCCGCCGAATGGTCAAAAAGTTTTAGGTGATAAATCTGGCTGTAAAATTTTAAAATCGACCATGGTTCTCAAGTGGGTTTTTACATACGAAATGAAAACACCTCTGAAGCAAAATTTACAGCCAGATTTATCACTGAGACTTTTTAGATACCAAAGGAATCAAGAAAAAACACAAATAATGCCTTACTGTTGATGAAATGCAGTGAGCAAACACGATAATTCCCAATATTTTCAATTTCGATATCTGCACGGCCAATGTTCACCAAGCACTTTAGTTGATGTTGTCCCTTCAGCTCTCGCTTCTCTTTACCTTCATTTCGCTTCACTTTTGGAATTCTGAAGTTGGGTACATGTCTCTCACGCTTACCCCGATTTCCACAATTTTTTACAGCGCAAAAATTCAACATTTTAGCGTTTTTTAACAGGTAAGAAAGTACGTGTTTCATGTATTAACAACATATACCGGAAGCTGCGATGTCCTCCAGATGGATTGAGCGGCTCCGTGCGTCAAGCTCTATGACCCAGTGACCTTACGTGTACACCCCCCCCCATATAAATAGAAATAGTCAACAGTCCTGAAAATCAGCCGTTCTGGCACCACTAAAGTCCTGAGAGTACTAGATTATTAGTTTTACTGTATTCCTTTAAAAATGTTCATCCATTTATAAAAGCACCAGATAGTCATTACATTGGTTGTACCAAGCAAAAAAAGAATAACACAGGGCTTTGTGTATCTGGTTCCAGAGGCAAAGAAATACAGGATAGGAGAATGAGGTGGGTCACATAAGGAAACAAAACTATGACTTATCCTCATTGTCCAATGTAAACATACATTTAAGGGGTTGGGTAATGGTGGTGAGGTTTTGCATGATTCAACATAAACAACCCAGAGTTCATGAAGAATGACATGGCCAAGCACGTTATATGATCAAGAGTTTTGGAATCCTTGGGCAGAAAGGAGCAGGGGCAACAAAAATAAAATCAGGATTGTACTGGACGCCACAGTACAAAGAAGAGTTTGAGGAATTTGGTAAATTCTAGAAGATCAAATCAAAGATTAAATTGTCGGCTTAAACAAACTAGTTGATAAAAATTATCCTAGTCTCTTAATCTGAGAAAAGACATTCTTGCCATAGAGGGAGTACAGAGAAGGTTCACCAGACTGATTCCTGGGAGGTCAGGACTTTCATATGAAGAAAGACGGGATAGACTTGGCTTGTACTCGCTAGAATTTAGAAGATTGAGGGGGGATCTTATAGAAATTGACAAATTCTTAATGGGTTGGACAGGCTAGATGCAGGAATATTGTTCCCGATGTTGGGGAAGTCCAGAGCAAGGGGTCACAGTTTAAGGATAAGGGGGAAATCTTTTAGGACCGACATGAGAAAAAAAAAATGTCATACAGAGTGGTGAATCTCTGGAATTCTCTGCAACAGAAGGTAGTTGAGGCCAGTTCATTGGCTATATTTAAGAGGGAGTTAGATGTAGCCCTTGTGGCTAAAGGGATCAGGGGGTATGGAGAGAAGGCAGGTACAGGATACAGAGTTGGATGATCAGCCGTGATCATATTGAATGGCGGTGCAGGCTCGAGGGGCCGAATGGCCTACTCCTGCACCTATTTTCTATGTTTCTATTAAGCTGGGGAAGGAACCAACTACTACAACCAACAATCGACATTCTACGTATCACGGAAGTGTGATGCAAAGAACGACAGGCCATCAAACTTTTTGCAGCTATTGTGCCTTCAGAAACAAGAAGTGGAGCCAGTGATATACTCGGGGGATATTCACAGGAAGCAGAAGGAATTTACAAAACATCGTCATGCCAAGAAAGGAAATAAGTTCCCCCCATTTTGAAAGAATAATGCAAGAGAACGCACAGCCTTTCTCAGCTACTTTATCAATCAATCAATCAATATTTATTACATGTCATTTGAACCTCAGTGAGGCTCAAACGAAACTCCGTTTCCACAGCCATACAAACAAAGACAATTTCCTACAGACATACACACAGTTCAATTTACAAAAACATCCATCACAGTGAACCCACTGTGATAAAAGGCAAAGTCTTTTCTCTCCCCCGTTCTCCATTTCTCTCCCGATGTCAAAGCCCCAGGCGGGCGATGATAAGTCCCACGGCCATTTTAGGCCGCGCCGGGCGATGTACGGCCCCGCTCCCGGTCTAAATGTCACAAAGTTGGAGCCCCCGGCGGGCGCTAGAATGTCCCATGGCCATGAAGCCGCACTGGGCGATGTACGGCCTCGCTCCGGGTCGTTCCAACCTCGCGACACGGGCTGGAGAAGTTTTGTTGTGGGAGCTCCGGAAAGCGGTCTCTCCACCCGGACCCGCGAGCTCCCTATGTCCCAGTCCACCGGACCTGCGGCTGCAGCTGGAGCCTCCGAGCTACGTGGTCGGGCCGCAGCAGCAAGTCACCACCGCTCCCCACGCTCCGATGCCGGCCAGCCCCACGATGGTAAGTCCGCAGCTCCGCAGGCTCCGTGACTGGAGCCCCCAGGTCGTTCAGGCTGGAGGCCGCTCCACGGTGCTAGGCCCCAACGACAACGGAGACCGACAGGATAAAGTCGGGTCTCCCGTACAGGGAAGAGATTTTAAAAAGTTTCCCCCTCCCCCCCCCCCCCCCCCCCCCCCGCCCCCCACATATACACAGTTAAAAACACTATTAAAAAACACAAACAACTACATTTAACTAGACAAAAAATAAAAAACAAAAGAAACAAAGTAATGAGAAGGCAGACAATTGTTCAAACTTCATTAGTTTTCATTGCAGGATAAACCTGTAAATATCAGTATTCAGTCTTGAACAATTTATAATAATTTTCCGAACCTAGTGGGCTTTTTTTTTATTAAACAGAAAATTAAATACCACTGTGAATATTGTGTGAGGTTGTCATTCTGTTTATGTATTCTTGACCCTTTTCAACGCAGCAAGTGATCATCAAAATAATAAGTACTATGAACTAACCAGTTCAATTTTCTATTCAGACAAACTTTATTTACCCCACCTACGTATATTACTTTGTCAAATTTACAAACATAAAAGCATACACGTCATCTTATCAAAATATATTAATCCCTAATACTGTTCCAAACCATATCTAGATTTACAATACAATCTATATTCCATTTGTATTACCAATATTATGATTGAGATTACTATTGCTATTTTTTGAAAATGGCCATCAAAACATCAGCAAGAAGCGCTGGAGACTTCAAGTTTCAGCTTTGCCTTAAAAATCTGGGCGGTTGCCTTCCCAGTATGTACACTCTACTCAGGCAGTGCAGACTGCGGTGGCTGGGCCATGTCCACCGCATGGAGGATGGTCGTATTCCAAAAGACATCCTCTATGGAGAGCTGACATCTGGGAGGAGAACCATCGGCCACCCCCAGCTACATTACAAGGATGTCTGCAAGAGAAACATGAAGGCGCTCGACATCGATGTGGAGTCCTGGGAGAGCCTTGCAGCTGACCACACAAGGTGGAGAGGTACCCTGAACCAACATCTCAAAACGGAGGAATAGAGACTGTTGAACGCAGCGGCAGACAAGCGGGACACGCAGAAAGGATCGCAGCAACTTCAACAAACCAGAGACCACACACAAATGTGACCTTTGCCACAGAGACTGTCACTCCCACATTGGTCTCTTCAGCCACAAGCGACGCTGCTCCAACCGAGGTTTGGAGCAAGCAGCCAACAACTAGGGTGCATCACCCATGGTCAGTCATGGCTGAAAGGGGGCCAACAGCTTGCCTCAGATCCTAACAGAAAACTCCCAATACAATCAGCTCTACAAATGTAACTGTTGAGCCATTGACATTTGCATCATTTTCATAATTGATGATGCATATTATGTCTGTTTTTCTGTATAGTAATGTCAATCTGTTTTTGCTGTTGTCATTGAGGGAACATTAAAGAAGGAATTAAAAACACTGAAGCAAGTAAAATGATATCACTATGGACAAAATATTCCTCCACCCCACTATGTATGTCATAGAGATAATTGCATCATGTTCAGTTTATTTTTGGGTGGGGAAACAAGCACAGTAAACCGTCGTTATAACAGACCATGGGGGGGGGGGGGGGAATGGTGTTTGTTATTGCCGATTGTCCACTTTCACTGAGTATGGAGTTGAATCGAGAACTGCAGATGGTGGTTACTACACGAAAGGATACAAAGTGCTGGAGTAACTCAGCAGGTCACTCAGCATCTCTGGAGAACATGGCAAGGTGATGTCGGAACCTTCTTAAGACTGATTCAGAACGATTCAGTCTGCTGAGTTACACCTGCACATTGTGTAGTTTCACCTTAAATTTATGCGATGATGCTGCTGGTTTGTCCCAGCGATCTCTCTTCACCAACCGCACGGTCTGTTGACGCAGCTGTTGTTGCGGCTCACGTTGTAGTGCAATTTCTCAGGCTGCCGCCAACTTCTGGCTCCCTCCCCTTCCACCAGCTGCTGCTTCCGCGTGTCGCCCATTGTTTTGGCTCTTTATTAAGATTCATTCAAATAATTCTCCTTGCCATTTGTATAAAAGAATCAGTAGCTGGTGAGAGGGGAGGGAGCCCCACGGTGACCAAAAACTCGACCCGTCGGTGGCGGCAATCTGAAGAAAGCGCCTTCTCCAGCTTCAACGTCAGCTGCCTACAACAGGCCTATCAACCGGACCATGAGGTGGGTGAAGAAGGGCTCACTGGAGGTTGGAAACTATCGTCCGAAGTCGGGGCTGGGGAGGGCAGTGCGAGCCAGAGGTCACAGGTCTAACACGAGGGAATCCGGAATGAGAAACAACTAGCAAGAGAAATCAACTTTGAAAAAAAGTAATAAAAATGAAATTGAATCTACTACCAGACTGATGTTCAGGGCAAGGGCCATGAAAACATTTAAAATCGGCTTAATAAGTACTGAAGGGACATCAGGATAAGGAGGTGCAGGAACACATTGAAAGCAGTTTGATTCCAGTGTGCAGAACGTGAACTATTCCTCAATATACAAATTCTTGCTCCAATGCCATTAATTCTTTGTAAATCAGATACATAACCCAAAGTTATTTTTCACGGTGATAAATACAACGCCACGCACAGGCTCACATTTTCAAATTTCACTTTAGATTTACAGAACTTCACTTTCCAGGAGAACAACCCTTGTGTAAATCAAGGGACGTCCGTATGTGTTAATGTTCTGAATGAGGGGATTGACTGCATTGCAACCTGATTTGCTAATCATACAAAAGTACAGAATGCACAGAATCTTCAAAGCGATAGGGAATTAAATATAAAACAGTATTGAACATATTCATAGAACATTCCTCCTTTTCCTGCATTGTCATGTGCCTATCATGTCTGCCACCACCACCACCACCACCACCCCTGTCAGCACATTCCAGGCACCTGCCACTCTGCGTGAAAATCTTGGCCCAAGCATCTCCTTTAAACTTTCCCTCTCTGACCTTGAAGCTTCACCCTCCAGTATTTGATATTGACACCATGAGAAAATGAAATGGAGTATGCTGCGAGGAAATAGGATATCATCCATTTGCTGGAAGAAATGGAAAAGCAATGTTGCTTTAATTGGAAGAATGGGGAATAGATGTTGTGAATGCACAGAGCCGTTTACCCAAGGTAGGGGAATCAGAAACCAGAGGACGAGTTGAAGATGAAAGGGGCAAGATTTGATAGGAACCAGAGGAGCAACTTTTTCACTCAGAGAGGGTGGTTGGTATATGGATTAAGCTGCCAAAGGAGGAATTGGGACAGGTACTGTCAGAACATTTAAAAGACACTTGGAAACATACATGGATATGTGTAAGAAGGAAGTGCAGATGCTGGTTTAAATAGAAGATAGACACAAAAAGCTGGAGTAACTCAGTGAGACAGGCAGCATCTCTGGAGAGAAGGAATGACGAAGCATCTTGACCCGAAGCGCCATCCATTCCTTCTCTCCAAAATGCTGCCCTTCTCGCTGAGTTACTCCAGCTTTTTGTG
The DNA here is from genome assembly GCF_010909765.2 of Amblyraja radiata. Classification (NCBI taxonomy): domain Eukaryota; kingdom Metazoa; phylum Chordata; class Chondrichthyes; order Rajiformes; family Rajidae; genus Amblyraja; species Amblyraja radiata. The sequence goes on from NC_045966.1 coordinate 26,594,050, forward strand.
TCTATCTTAATTACATGGATATGAAAGGTTGAGAGGGATATTGGCCAAATGGGACTGGTTTGGATAGGGCATGAACGGGTTGGGCCAAAGGGGCTGTTTCCGTGCTGTATAACTCTTTGACCACGGGGCACAACTGAACAGTCTGGGTATTCTCACACATGAACCACAAAGTTAACATTTGAGTAATCCAGAAAGCAAGTGGTATGTTGGCCTAAATGGGCATAATGTGCTGGTGTAACTCAGTAGGTCAAGCAGCATCTCTGGAGATATAAGATAGGTGATGTTTCAGGTCGGGACGCTCCTCATGGAATGTTGGCCTTTATTGAAATTTGAATCATATATAAAAGCAAGGAAGTCTTAATAGAACAACACAGGACATTGCACACATTAATGTGAGGTATGGCCTCATCATTTTTGCTATCCTTATTTAAAAGAGGTATTCGTGCACCAGGCTCCTTTTTGGCCAGCATTTTTGATATTTGCATGTCTAACTTCCTATCCTCAAACAAATCAAGCTTAAATAAGGAAGGGCCATGACATGTCCTTGGCAAGCAGGATTAAGGAGAGATCCAAAGCATATTATATGTATATTAAGGGCAAGCGAGTAGCTGGGGAAAGGTTCGGGCCACTCAAGGACAAAGGAGGAAATCTCAGCCTGGAGTCAGAGGAGGTGGGCAAGGTTCTTAACAAGCACTTCACAATCATCCCCAGCAGAATGGTGGACAAACTGTCTGATCTGGGTGTTAATGCAAACACATGCGGATGGATTAAGGACTTTCTAACAGATCGCCCACAGACTGTCAGGATGGGGTCCAATTACTCCCCAGTCCTGACGCTCAGCACAGGTGCGCCACAAGGATGTGTGCTGAGTCCCATCTTGTATACAATATACACTTATGACTGTATACCAACACACAGTACAAACAGGATCATCAAGTTTGCAGACGACACGACTGTGGTGAGACTGATAAACAACAACGACGAGTCTGCCTACAGGGATGAAGTCCAAAAACTGACTGTCTGGTGTACCAAAAACAACCTGGTACTCAATCCATCAAAGACAAAAGAGCTGGTCGTTGACTTCAGGAGGAAGAGGAGAGAGGAACCTGCTCCCTTATACATCAAAGGAGACATGGTGGAGAGAGTCACTGGCTTTAAGTTCCTGGGAATAAACATCTCCCAGGACCTCAAATGGCAAATGAACACCGTCACTCTCGTGAAGAAGTCACATTAGCGGCTGTATTTCCTGAGGTCTCTGCGGAGAGCAAACGTCTCACAGCGGCTGCTGTTGTCGTTCTACCGATGGAATCCTCGGTATCCTCTCCTATGGAATCCTGGTGTGGTTTGCTAGCTGTACTGTGGCTGAGAGGAGGGAGTTGCAGGGAATTATAAAAACTGCGCAGAACATTACAAACGCCCAACTGCCCTCCTTGGATGACATATATAGGGCCCGATGCTTGCGCCGGGCCACAAATATCAAGCAGGACACATCCCACCCTGCCAACCATCTTTTTACTCTGCTACCCTCTGGGAGGCGATTCAGGACTCTGAAGGCTCGCACCGGTAGACTAAAAAATAGTTTCTACCCATGTGCGATAAAAGAGCTAAATTCCAACAGAGAATGCTGGGGAAGCAAAATGTAATTCCAAGAAATGCCGCCAAATTATTTTAAATTCTTTTAAATTCTTTTAAAATACCTATTTATTTTTTACTAATAAGTGTACATATGTGTTAATGGTTGTCGAGTTTGTATTTTTTTAACCGGAGGAGATGTAATGGAATTTCGTTGCACAGTATTGTGCAATGACAATAAACGTATTCATTCATTCATTCATTCATTCATTCATTCATTCATTCATTCATTAGCATTCATCAAGCGGCATGGATGACGTGAGATCAGGTAGAGCTGTTTTAACATTCTAAAACACGTCAATGTTAAGGAGATAGAGTTGTGGTGTACATTGAGAAACAGTAAAGGTGGATAAAACCACAGGTTTGATGTAATCTATCCCCGGATACTGAGATAGCAAGGGAGGAGTTTGCTGGGGTTTAGATTGAGATCTATACATCCTCTTTAGTTACTGGCGAGGTTCCAGAACACTGGAGAATTGACAATAGCATCATTTTGCTTAAGAAAGGCAACAGGGACAAACAAGGAAATTATAGACCAGTGAACCCTATGCCAGTGATAGGGAAATTATTGTGGAAAAGATTACTAGAGAACAATTTTATTTGCATTTGAAAAGCACAGACTTATTAGCAAAACTCAATGTGGCTTTGTGTGGGGGAGGTCATGTCACAAATTTGATGTGTGTTTGTGCAGAGGAGGAGATGAAGATGAAAGGGCACTCTTTGTTATCTACATGGATATTAGTAAAGCACTTGCCAATGTCCCTCACAATTGACTGGCCCAGGAGATTGTCACAAGAGAGGCACAATGAATGATAAATTGGATACAAAATTGGCTTGGTGATAGAAGACACAGGGTGGGTTCTCTGACTGGAGGTCAGTGACCTGTAGTGTTCTGCAGGGACGAGTGTTGGGACCTCTGCTGTTTAAGATACATAATAGATCTGAATGAATATGTAAATGGTCTGACAGTTTGCAGATGACACTAAAACTGGTGGAGTTGTGGAAAGTGAGAAAGATTATCAAATGATACGGCAATATATGGATAAATTAGAAGTATGGGCAGAGAAATGGCATATCAAGTTTAATCCAGACAAATACCAGGTGTTACATTATAAGTCAAATGCATGAGGAAATTACACAAGTAGCAGGGTCCTTCGGATCATTGATGTACAGATAGATCTTGGAGTGCAAGTCTAATGCCCCTGTCCCACGGTACGAGTTCATTCCAAGAGCTCTCCCGAGTTAAAAAAAAAATCAAACTCGTGGTAAGCAAGGAGAATGAACATAACGGGTATGTCGGAGCTCGGGGACGTCTCTAGCGCTAATGGCAGGTACTCGGGAAGACTCGCTAACGGCAGGTAAGCACGGGAAGACTCATGAAGATTTCTGCAACATGGTGAAAAATGACCACGAGAGCCCCGAGTACCGCCGAGTGGCCATTACCGTAAATCTCCACGTTCGAATCAGGGCAAACTCGGGAGAACTCTTGAAATAAACTCGTACCGTGGGACAGGGCTTTGAAACTCCCTGAAAGTGGCAACACAAATGGACATGCTGGCATTCATCATTTGGGGCATCAAGTATAAAAGTCAGGAAGTCACAATGCAGCGGTATAAAACTTTAGAAAGGCACCAGTCTGAAGAAGGGTCTCGACCCAAAACGTCGCCTATTCCTTCTCTCCATAGATGCTGCCTCACCCTCTGAGTTTCTCCAGCATTTTTTGTCTACTTTAGATAGGCAACATCTGGAATACTCTGCCGTGCTGTTCGCCACACTATCGGAAGGATGTGAAGGCTTTGGAAAGCGTGCAGAAGAGTTTTACCAGGAAATTGCCTGGACTGGAGTGTGTTAGCTATAAGGAGAAGTTGGACAAACTTTGATTGTTTTCAAAGGCTGACAGAACTTTATAAACATATGAGAGACTAATTAGGGTAGATAATCATAGTCTCCCCCCAGTGTGGAAAGGTCAAAGGAAATATGCAATGTACGTTGAGTTTTACTTTGCACAGACAGTGGTACGTCCTGGACTGTGTCGGGGGAAGTAGTAGTGACGTTTAAGAGGTATTTAGACAGACACATGCAAGGAGTAGAGATATTGGTCAGCATGGACATGGTGAGCTGAAGGACCTGTTCTAGCATGGTACTGTTCAACGTACCTATTGCATTACATTTCATTGATACAATTCCAACATCAATTTTTATTTATTTTTTTTATTTCTCTTGGACACATGGTCTCATTAAAATCATCTAATTTGTGCCAAGATCTCCAATGCTAATGAACTGCATAAAATTATAAGAGGCATGATACTTAGAACTTAGAAGTAGACACTCAGAACCATTTTCCCAGGATGGAAGTATCAAGTGCGAGAGTGCATAGTTTTAAGGCGATAGGGACAAACTTTAAAAGGAGATATGCAGGGCAACTTTTTTTTTTAATGCTTGGAATGCACTGCTGGTGGAGGCAGATACGACATTGGCATTTAAGACTTAACTTTTGGATAGGAACATGGATATATAGGGTGTGTAGGAAAGAACTGCAGATGCTGGTTTACTCTGAAGATAGACACAAAATGCTGGAGTAACTTAGCGAGTCAGGCAGCATCTCTGGAGAAAAGGAATAGGTGACGTTTCAGGTCAAGACCCTTCATCGGACAGATAAGAGCTAATCTTCGCATCATATTCAGAAGAAACATTGTGGGCCAAAGGGCCTGTTCCTGTGCTGTACAATTCTATTGTACCTTGAACAGCAGCTGAAATTCATCTTGCCCAATATCTTCCCATTCCTTTTATTCCAGTATTCTTTGAGAAATGTTGTTGATGAAAGTGTCTAGCAACCCATGCACATATTTTCCATCATAAATAACAAATGTGGATTAGTGCACTCCAACAGCCAATGTTTTAAAATGCCATACTATAAGTAAAATGTTGTGAAAAAGTTAAAGTGTGTTCAGAACTACGTTTGTAAAAAGCGAAATCATCAACTGAACATTAAATGCCAACTCCTCCAATTTAACAATTTCACAATTGACAAATATTGACGTAATATAAAAAGACATTTTGACAAAATTCTAATACTAAAGAGATAACAGAAGGATGTTAAAAGCTTGGCTGTGGGAGAGGCTGTGGCCAATATTGCAAAATAACCCGGGTTACATTAATGATTAAGCTTAGTTCTTAAACAATGTTACAGCATCTTACCAAATGACCGGTTGCTTGCTAAAATATACAATGCAACACCCTGTATAAAGTGAGCTAAGGAACATAGTGTGTATGTAAATGTATTATAACTTATGGCAGACTTCCAGTACTCTCCAATTGTGATTAAATGTCCACACGTCGGAATACGATGACGTGGGCCTTTAGCAGGTCATTTGGATTTACATTTTAAATCTCACAAAGGATAATCTTTCCATGTAATATACTTAAGATACGCACTGCACAAGGTGTAAATGACTTTGTGAGCCACCAACACAAAGTCCCACACCCTGTCAGTTTGGAAATCTGATCGACTTTTAGCAACATTATGTGCAGCACAGCACTTGTAATAACAGAATTATTTTACATTTGTGAATCTTCAAAATTACTTCAAGGATGTATAAAAATGAAAGCTTATGAAAGAAAAATAAACCACTAAAGTACAAGGAACATGGGACTACTGAAGCTCCCAGCCAGTTTTAGCAACATGGCACAATTTCTTCTTGCTGCAGGCTGATCTGATCATTACCCTTTTCCCCCCTATTTCATCCCATATCCCAGCCCATCCCTGTAACAGCAGATAATTAACATAGATCTAAGATAGAGGAACAATGAAAATTTTGGAAACTGATCATAACTCCAAAGGTTTTAAGATAGTTATGAATGAGGTTAACTCCAGGCCTTAGGGGAATGTACTAAATTAGGGCAAGGCAGATTACAGCATTGTTAAACAGGAACTAGGACGAGTAAATTTGGAGCATTGTTATTGGGCAAGTCCACATCTGATATGTGGGAGGTAGACACAAAATCAGTCTCAACCCGAAACGTTGCCCATTCCTTCTCTCCAGAGATTTTGCTTGTCTCACTGAGTTACTCCAGCATTTTGTGTCTACCTTCAATTTAAATCAGCACCTGCAGTTCTTTCCTACACATTCTGATATGTTGGGAGTTGTTTAAAGGCCAACTGATCAGAGTGTAGGACTGCCACGTTGCAGTAAGGAAAGCAAGTTAAGGAAACCTTGGATAATCAAAGAGGTTATAAATTTGGGCAAAAAGAAAAGGAAGCAAATGCAAGGTTTAGAAACATGAAATTCAAAGCAAATAAAAAAGAACTCAAGTGTACGATTAGGATGGCCAAAAGGTGCCATATAAAGTTTTTAGTGAACGGAAGTAAAGAAATCCAAAGGCTTTTTATCTGTACATCTGTACAAGAGGGCGACCAAGAAGGTAGGATCACTCAAAGATAAAGGAGGGAATTTATGCTTGGAGTCAGAGGATGTAGGTGAGGATCTAAATGAGTACTTTGCTTCTGTATTGACCAAGGAGAAGGACATGGAAGACAGTGTGGAGAATACTAACATACAAGGGGAGTTTGAGATTAAGATGGATGAGTTGTTGGGGCTCCTGAAGAGTATCAAGGTGGATAAATCCCCAGGGCCTGACAAGATCTATCCCAGGTTATTAAGAGAGGCAAGAGAGGAGATTGCAGGAGCCTTGACAAAGATCTTTGCATCTTCTTTCACCACAGGCGAAGTCCAAGAAGAGAGTGGTGGGTGCCTGGAACGCAATGTGAGGGGTGGTGATGGTGGAGGCAAATACAATAGTGTCATTTTAGAGACTTTTAGATAGACTCATGAATATGTAGGGAATGGAGGGATATGGATCACGTGCTGGCAGAGGAGATTAGGTTAAGTTGGTGGGAGACAAAAATACTTGAGAAAATCAGCGGGTGCGGCAGCATCTATGGACTGAAGGAAATAGGCAACGTTTCGGGCCGAAACCCTTCTTCAGACTGATGAGTTCTTCAGACTGATGAGGTTAAGTTGGTATCAGGTTCAGCAGTGGAAAAATAGGGCTGTCCTGCGCTGGACTTTTCTATGATCTACATTCATTAAATAGTTCCACGATTAAGTATTAGCTTCCAGCTTCAGGCTTAATATTTCTGTATACGAGAAGCCAATCTTTCAACTGCATTAATTCTGTCTTTGCATCTGAAAATGGACTATTCCCTAAAAACATTTTTTATTTAAATTGAGCTTCAAAGCCTTTACTGGGAACATTTCCTTTTAATTACCATAAATCTCCAACTGTTATTTGGATGTAAATGTCAATAATCATCTGACTCCATGACCAATGATGAAAGCCTTCCATTTTGATGGTGAATTAGATTACTAAAGAGACAATTCGTGCACAGAGTCACCAGAGAATTATGAGTTGCATTACATTTGCTGTGATATTTAGGGGCAATATAAATTAACTGACATAAAATATAAATGAATAGAATTTTAAAGACTGAAACACAACTACTGGAAATTTAAATACCCTATAAAGGGTCATTATAATTATGTCTGCTGGAATGAGACTCCTATGATCCCAACATCACCACTAAATGCGATGCAATCCTGGCCTTTATCCATTTAAAATAAAATCAGCCAATGTGGAAAGACTAATTTTAATCACTCAGCAGACAGCTGGCCTGGGAAAGCCATGGCGTCTTCTGCTATTTCACCAGCTGCTGAAGTTTTCACCTGTTGCATGGTGATGCACAAACACACGAAAACACTCCCAAATAGCAGCAGTGGTTGCATTACAAAACAAAAACAGCAGCACAAAAAAAAACAATTTAAATTAAAAAATAAAATTAATTAAAAAAAATAAATAAAAAATAAAAAATCACACGTCAGAACCACAAAAAAAACAGCACATCAATACAGTCCATCTTGTTGCACATCAGATGTCACTTCAGGCACTGTATGAAGACGTGCTGAAGAACGTCACCAAGAACATTAATAACCGCCATCATTAACTCTTTCGTGTTAGGCAGTTAGGGTTGTACAAGGCTCTGATAAGGCCACGTTTGGAATATTGTGAGCAATTTTGGACACCATATCTGAGGAAGGATGTGCTGGCTCTGGTAAGGGTCCAGAGGAGGTTTACAAGAATGATCCCATGAATGAGTAGGTTAACCTATGATGAGCGTTTGTCGGCACTGGGACTGTACTCGCTTGGTGGTTAGAAGAATGAGGGGGGGCCTCATTGAAACATACAGAATAGTGAAAGGCTTGGAAAGAGTGGATGTGGAGAGGATGTTTCCATTAGTGGATGAGTCTAAGACGAGAGGTAATAACCTCAGAATTAAAGGATGTTCTTTAGGAAGGAGATGAGGAGAAGTGTCTTCAGTCAGTGGATGGTGGTGGGTTTGTGGATATTTTTTAAGACAGACAGACAGACAGACAGACAGACAGACAGACAGACAGACAGACAGACAGACAGACAGACAGACAGACAGACAGACAGACAGATAGATTCTTGATTAGTGCAGATGTCAAGAGGTTATGGGGAGAAGGCAGGAGTATGGGGTTGGGAGGGAGAGATAGATCAGCCATGATTGAATGGCGGAGTATACTATATGGGGGCTGAATGGCCTAATTCTACTTCTCTTATGATCTTATGACAGTCCCTCAGGACTTGATTAGTACAGGTATCAGAGGTTATGGGGAGAAGGCAAGAGAATGGGGTTAATGAGATCAGCCATGATTGAATGGCGGAGTTGACTTGATTGGCTGAATGGCCTAATTCTACTCCTATTCCTTATGACCTAATGACTACAAATGTCGGGTGCCATTTATTTGGAGTGCAGCTGCTACAGGTTAAATAGTTATCCATTATTTCTAAGATTATATCAAACCTTGTAGGAAGTTTGAGATAAGGAGCAGCGCTGTGGTGAGAGATATTGATAAAATGTCAGGGCTGTGACGGTCTTTTTCTCGTATCGCTCTTTGTTGAGATTGGTTAGAATCATGGCTTACATCATTAACTATTGAAAATATGCAGACATGTCTTGATATCAATTTCTCCCTCCTTCCTTTTTATAATCCTTTAACCAACAGCAGTGACTAGAAAACTAGACAGGGCTGAGCACAACATATTTTAAATGCTCTTAAGTATTAAAATCTCATAAGTGCGCTGAGCTCTATCCCAAGCCCAAGATCCTCAGTTCTCAGACTAAAACATTGTTACATATTTTCTTCTCTCACTATGGTCAATTGATTCTACTATATGTCTCATTTCATTCCACTTTAAAACATCTATCTGTGCTTTTGTTATAATGTTCTGAAGCAATCATTTTTTTAAATTCTATTTTCCAACAGATATAAACCTGCATATCAAAGTTGCGATGAGGATGGAATTAAAGTTTAGACTGAGTTCGTAATGTTTCAAAAATCCACAAGATCTGGTGCTGTTTAACACATAACAAAATCCAAATAATAAGCGTGACATTTTAAACTAGGGTTTTAAACAGCTTGAAGTTAAACCCGACAGGAAGAATTAGCAGCAACATGCATGTTTGCAATATGGCATACAGCAGGTGAGATCAATGTAGAAAAATGGATCACATTGAACACAAGAAGAGGAGTGGGTCCCACACGTCTGCTCATCCATTTGAGCCTTCCTTGCTCTATTTCCGTGCCAGTTCCCCATAACCTTTAATTCCTCATTCTTTCAAACATTAATACAAACTGGATAAACTCGGTTTGTACTCGCTAGAATTTAGAAGATTGAGGGGGGATCTTATAGAAACTTACAAAATTCTTAAGGGGTTGGACAGGCTAGATGCAGGAAGATTGTTCCCGATGTTGGGGAAGTTCAGAACAAGGGGTCACAGTTTAAGGATAAGGGGGAAATCTTTTAGGACCGAGATGAGGAAAACTTTTTTCACACAGAGAGTGGTGAATCTCTGGAATTCTCTGCCGCAGAAGGTAGTTGAGGCCAGTTCATTGGCTATATTTAAGAGGGAGTTAGATGTGGCCCTTGAGGCTAAAGGGATCAGGGAGTATGGAGAGAAGGCAGGTACAGGATACTGAGTTGGATGATCAGCCATGATCATATTGAATGGCGGTGCAGGCTCGAAGGGCCGAATGGCCTACTCCTGCACCTATTTTCTATGTTTCTATGTTAATATATCACCACCTTAAATATATCAAATGATCAGGCTTGCACCACCCTCGGGGGAAAGGAATCCCAGGGGGTGATTGCCATCAATGAGAAGACATTTCTATGCACCTTAAATGATTGGCCCCTTATTCTGTAGCTATGTCCCCTTGTTTGAGACTCTCCCACTAGTGGAAACAACTCAACTTGTACTGCATCAAGCACAGCTTGATTTTCTGGATGCTTGAATAATGTCACTCTTCATTTTGCTAAACTCCAAGGAATACACACTCACACTGTCTAGTATCCCATCCCAGCAATTAGCGAGGCGAATCTCCTTTGGACAGCTTCCAATGCTGTTACATCCTCTTGCTTCAGGTTAAACTCACTAACAACTTCCTTGTTTACACCATCAACTGATTTTTTCCCCCAGCTGTGGCTGGCAGTTATCAACAGACTCCCATGAAAACACAAGTGCTGGGCTAATGCAAAACTGCTGCAAGAGGAGCAGTATTTATTAGGCAGCAACATATGCTGCCACATCTGTCACTGGTCTCCATTGATGGACTTCAAATATGTCCCAGTAATGAAATGCAATTTTGCTGGGAGTTTTTTTTTTGCTGGGGAAAACTATTTCTCCAATCAGACCTGGCTACCATCAGAGATCTCAAATATTTCAAAAGGCAAATCTCAGCTCACATAATATGGTGTGGTTTTTTTTCATTTTAGCAACTTGTGTTCATTAAACTGAGAGTAATTTACAACAAATCTTAAAAATGAAATTAATTTAGTGCAAGAATGTTTATGTTTCTCAATTTTAGAGACGTAAATGGTGCTAAAATCCATGACGTGTTTCTGTCAACTGTTGTCAAGGCATTTTGAGGACAGGCACTCAAGCACTTCACTAGCTGAACCAAACATCTCACCCGACTGCAGGACACAGAAGCCAACATGATCAGCCCCTACGTCTGATCTCAGTGAGTGTGAGCATGCAGTAGGCTGGGCCCAGGAAGATATGAACATATGCACTCGACATTGTAGGCTGCACAGTGGTGCAGCAGCAGAGTTGCTGCCTTAGAGCACAGTAAACTGGGTTCGATCCTGACCTCGGGTGCTGCCTCTACACCGAGTTTCTACATTCTCCCTGTGACCGTATGCATTTTCTCCAGGTGCTCCAGTATCCTCCCACATCCCAAAGACATGTGGTGGCACAGTGGTGCAACAATAAAGTTGCTGCCTCACAGCACTTGCAGCGCCAGAGACACGGGTTTGATCCCGACTACGGTACTGTATGTACAGAGTACAGGTATGGAGGTGTTAATTTGGGGGGCGGGTGTCTGTGTGCCTGTGTCTGTGCGTGCGTGGACTCGGTGGGCCGAAGAAGCCGTTTCCGTGCTATAACTCTAAACTAAACAACATGCAGGTTTGTAGGTTAACTGGCTTCTGAAAATTGTACCTAGAGTGTAGGATAGATCTAGTGTAAGGGGAACATGGTCAGCACAGACTTGCTGGGCTTAAGGGCCTGTTTTAAAGCTGTATCTCCAAACTAAACTAAATAACCATTGCTGCAAATGTCAATGGGGTGGAAGATAATCATAATGCATCAGCATCTGGTGAAACAGCATGCTACCTGTACGTCTGACTGCCAGACTCTCAATGCCTAGGGTAAGTATTTTGCAATGTCCGAACAGTGGGGCTGCAGATCACACCGATTTTCAAATATTTATAACTTGAGAGGCAGAAAGAGTAAAAAATGAGAAACCAAAGATTAAAAACAGGAAAATCTATTTTTCGCAATTTACAGCCAGTTTTACAGAAAGCAAGATGGATGGATGCACAGCTTGAGGCATCTATCGCAAAATATCACAAAGGTTACTGACAGACTGAAAGCATGTTACTGCTTTAATGCCATCGTATAACTTCCCCAATGATTCACTAGAATTATATTTGAAGATAAAAGGAGTCGATATTCCTTAACAAATAGCCAAAGCACATCAACCATGCATATTATCCCTTTCCTCATATTTTTTAGATGCTAATCAAGCACAAACCAGTCAGTCAGCAAAAACTTTTGATCGCAAATGCCTTCAACCTCAAGAACGACAGGTTATTTTCACAGCATGTGCAGCGAATTTCACCGTTTGTAATCATCTATATTCGGCGACTGGCTCTTTGACTGATCATTCCTGGATTTCCTCCCTGACTCGGGCTTTTCGCAATATCAGAGGACAGTTCATAACATGTAGAGGCAAACTGCACCGAGAAACCAGCCTTTATAGTAACTGCAAAAAGCTTCAAAGAAGAAACATTGGACCCACAGGGTTCAGTCAAGAAGGACAACACCAGCAGTAGTTGCATGATAATGCAGAAGCCTGTTCCGCACTTCGCAGCACTACGCAAAATGCACACTATCTGAACCACTCTTGCACTTATCATGATGCCTCTGAGAAAATCCATGGCCATGTGGCATAAATGCAATCAGGGGAATTTTGATTTCCTACCACATCATAGCAAACTTTGTGCACCAGATGCAGAGCTGCAAACTCTCACGCATTGAGCGTGAGAATCATGCATTTGGCCAAATTCTCACACTCTCACGCTGATCACAAATTTCTCACACTGTGATCAATGAAAATTTCAAAACTGCATGGGCCGCGGGTGTTGGAGACCCGGGGCTGAGGGAGGGATAAAAGCAGAAGCAGAAGCAGCGGTGGGAACAGATGCGGACGGGGATCCCGGGCTGGCGCGTGTTTGCCGGGCTGGCGAGTGTTTGCCGGGCTGGCGAGTGTTTGCCGGGCTGGCGAGTCGCTTGCTGCAGCTCCGGCCATGCAGCAACCTCAATGCAAGCCTCAGGGCCGTCGGGAGGCTTGCATTCCGGCCATGGAGCAGCCTCGGTGCAAGCCTCAGGGCCGTCGGAGGCTTGCACTCCGGCCATGGAGCAGACTCATTTCAAGAATCCCAGGCCATCGGAGGCGTCGCGCCGCTGCCGTGAGAGACTCTGTGCCGAATTCGCCCAGGTGACTGGCATGGATCAGGCTGCGACTCGGTGCATCCTGGAGGATAACCAGAAGTAAGTACCAAGCACTGGGTAGAAGCGGTGGAAGATAGTGGTCAAATGGGGGTGGTTGGAGAAAGCATCCTGCTTGCCTGCTAGATTTTCACTTAATGTAACTGCAAGAAAAATGTTCCCGATGTTGGGGGAGTTCAGAACCAGGTGTCACAGTTTAAAAATAAAGGGTAGGCCAGTTAGGACTGAGATGAGGACAAACTTTCTTCATGCAGAAAGTTGTGAATCTGTGGAATTCTCTGCCAAAGAAGGCAGTGGAGGCCAATTCACTGGATGTTTTCAACAGAGAGTTACATTTAGCTCTTGCGGCTAACAAAATCAAGGGGAAAAAAACAGGGAAGAGGTACTGATTTTAGATGAACAGCCATGATCATATTGAATGGCAGTGCTGACTCGAAGGGCTGAATGGCCTATTCCTGCACCTATTTTCTATGTTTCTATGCTTGAGTATATGGCAATAAAATGTGACCACTTGATTTTGAAGCATTCATGCATGGTGGAGGTATAATGTAGTCATAGAGTGATACAGTGTGAAAACAGGCCCTTCGGCGCTACCCGCCAACATGTCCCAGCTACACTACTTGCTTTTGGTCCATATCCCTCCAAACCTGTCCTATCCATGTATCAGTCGAACTGTTTCTTAAATGTTGGGATAGTCCCTGCCTCAACTACCTCCTCTGGCAGCTTGTTCCATACACCCACCACCCTTTGTGTGGAAAAAGTTACCCCTTAAAAACTTACCTCTTAAAAATACTTCAAACATTGAAATCATATTTCTACAATGCACTAAAACATGATTTTAGCACATCAAACTTCAAAAAGTCCCTACTGTGGGAGGGGGATGTCCTTTGCCCATGTTGACCACACCCTCCCCCCACTTAGTTGCTCCACTCCCTCGCCGGGTACCCCCAAGGACAGTGATCAGTGATCACTCAGCCTCCCCACTTTCAAAAACGCTCTGTGGCCCCTGGTTCAGACAGAGACCACTGCCAGATGTGAGGGGGGAACTTCAATGTAAAGGTACTAGGGAATAGGGAGGATTGGAACAAAAATTTGCCCTCAGCACATATTAGCTGTAATATAATAATGTATGCATGTTGGTAGATGCAATCAAAACAAAGATCTTTTTATCATTGTCGCGTTATGAATACCACAGAAAATATTATGTACTCTCTAGATCACATTTAATAGAATATTACTTAAAATATATAGTTATTGGACTTTGCATTTCGGAAAAGTCCCAGCAGAGATGAAGACAGCAAAATACTGAAAATATTGGGGGTGAAAATGACTTCAGGATGGTTTGTTAAGAAAATGAAAGAAATGGTTACAGAATACTTATAGAGATGAATATAATTTTATGGATGAGAAATTGTGTTCAACTAATTGATGACTTTTTTGACAAAGTAACTAGCATGTTAGATAACAAGGAAGCAAATGGATGTGGCAAATTTTGTTATACAAAATTTGGTCTGTGAAGTGCCCCATAAAAGATTACCGCATTAGATAAGCACCTGTGGACTTGTAAGTATTAGGTTAAGTCCAGGGGGTCAGATATAGGGTTTTATGTGTGGGCCAGATATATTGTCAGTGCAGAGAGGCTAGGAGCAAGGCCAAGTGTGCATCCAGAGTCAAGGTCTGGAATAGTACTAGGTGTGCAGTCAAAGCTGGGACAATGGGAGTGTTCAGTGCTGGGAACCTAAGCAGGTAAGCAGCTATGTTCAGGGTAGTATAGGGGGCCATGTGTAAGGTTGGACTCAGGATCAGGAATGAGGGAAGGTATGCAACTAGAGTCAGGGTCAGGAGTAGTACCAGGTGTGCAGTGAGACCCAGGTTGGTCAACATGGGCAAAGTGTTTGATTATAATCTGATTTCCATACATGAATATGTTAAGATCATTCATGTGCTGCATCTGTTGATCGGAGCCTGGCTCTACTGTTGAATGTAATTTAGCCTAACCTTATTCATAGCTAATCCAATTTAAAGCATAAATATTACATTCAAGTGTAAGTTAAAAGACTCACTGCAGTATGCACCAGATTGCACAATTTCAAGCTGAAAAATGCAAAAGCTCTGTACGTATGGGAGAGGACACACCCCACACCCCAGTCGCTATGCTCCCTCAGGCTTGGTCTCTCGCAATTTCTCACTCCCAACTCTCACGCAATGTTGGCAGCCCTGCAGATGTAACCTGCAATTTAAGCACACTCCAGCTCCAATTAACTTATCAGGTAGATAGAATAAAGTGACAGAATGTCCTGATGCTGAAGTAGATGTAATAACAAGTCTGCTATCATTAAAAGTGAAACCCACAAGTCTTTTAATCTACTAGTGCATTTGCCCAAAATTAAAACGACATGATAAGCAAAGCTGAAGCTACATTTCTTTACCTCTTGTGAGTCAACAGATTTTTTTTAATGGCCATTCAATCCAAAAGGACTCCAGCTTCATTATTCAACCTCTCGTCTTTGCTACACTCTCCTTCAGGAGCCATTTCAACTTTGAGGCCACTTGTCCTGATATTCCTCTTCTGACCTACCATCTCCTTTATTAATTTACTGCCTCTGCAGCATTGTGAAATATATTTTCCTGCATTACATGCACCATTAACATGAACAATATTTTCCAAGAAGCTTACATGACTCCTTTAACTTGAGACAACAAAGAACAATATTATTTTACCAAATAAAAGGCAGTGGTACAGAGGCTGCCTCACAGCTCCAGGTTCAATCATGACTTTGGGTGCTATCTGTGTGGCAGTTGCACGTTCTTCCTGTGACCACATGGTTTACTCTTGTTTTCTCCCACATCCCAAAGAAGTGAAAGTTTGGAGGCTAATTGGCCTCTGTAAATTGCCCTTAAATGTGCAAGGAATTGATGAGAATGGGAAAACATAGAACTAGTGTTAACAGGAGATCGATGGTTGGCATGGACTCAGTGGGTCGAAAGATCCGTTTCCATGCAGTTTCTCTAAACCTAACTGGCAAACTTTGGCAGCCGCTGTTAACTACTAGGGCCCCAAGATCTGGAACTCTTTTTGCATTTGTACCTCTTTCTGACAGTCCTTACTAATCTCATTTTTTATGCATATAGATCAAACAAGCTGATTTTCATACGCGAGAGTGGCTTCTATTCACATCAAGGTAGTTTTGACTACACATGGTATCAAATAACCCTGGTAAAATTGGTCAATGGGCCTTGTGTTTTGTTTATGCTGTCACATGTACAGAGATAAAGTGAAAAGCTATCCAGATATATCATACTATACACAAATATTCCAATGGTTAGCATCCTACCCTGCACAAAGATGAGTGTAGTTGTTGGTGGTCCAGCAAGCTGGCACCAGGACTGCATTGTGGGAGATCCTCAAAACAGTGTCTTCAGCACAACCATCTTCAATTATGATTATTGATGATTGCCCAACATTCAATTGTTTCCATAACTCCTCAGCAAATGTACTCTGGCCTTAGAGGCATATGGGAACACTAGCACCTGTAGATGCCCCAACTTGCATACCACCTAGACATGGAAATGTATTGCCGGTCCTTCATCATCACCGAGTCTTAATCCTGGAACACCCTCGCTAACAGTTGCGTATGGGAATCTTAACCAGAAGGACTCGAACAGTATAAGGCAGCAGTTCACCACCACTTTCTCATGGACAATAAATGCTGGCTTTGCCACTGACGCAGAGATCCCAAGAAATGGAAGAAAAAAATTAGGCCAAAAGGAGATTGTTAGCAGATTAAAGCTTGGCTTTTCAGATGTGGATTTAAGCATTTCTACTTGGAAAGAATGGTTAGTTGTTAATTTTAAACCCATGACTGATTGTTTAAGCCTGTAAGTGATTTGTGCCAATAGTAAAGGTCAATGAAGTTAGATTAAAGTTGGAACAGTCTGAAGGAGCTAAGTGGCCTCTTACTGTTCCTGTGATATCATGGACTTGCGTCCACATCTGAAAAGTCAGGCTTTATTCTTCGGAGGCATGGCATAGGTCAAATTAATATATTTTGCTTATAGGACAATGGATAACTCAAAATAATAATGTGACTTTAATAATTAAGCTTGGAAATCTTTAGCAATCAAATGATACATAAATGGCTACATAGGTTCCCCATGTTAAGAGAATGTTTTTTTTAATTAAATGTTTTTAAGGTTGTGTCTTCTCAGTAAAATGCACTGTGTTGACCACCACTCTCAGATCAACTCCAGAATCAAGAGAATGTTAAATTGTCATAGGTACTGACAACTGAGCAATACAATGTTACTTACAGCATCATAACAGGCCTGTAAACACAGTACACATTGATAATATGATAAACAAACAAATCAATAAATTAAAAACCCGAAGTCCTTTGTGCGACTTCTTAGTTCATATTTTAGGTAGTGTTTTGCAGTGTTCAAAAGCTGATGGCTGTTGGGAAGAAGCTATTCTTGAACCTGGTGGTCAGACCTTCATGATGGCAGGAGTTAAATGAGAGTTTTAGCCAGGGTGGTGTTAAACACTTATTATAATGTCAACCGCTTTCCCCCTCCATAAATGTTGCATATAGTGTCTACCACCAGCATTTTATGCGTTACTTTTCCAGTTTGGCAAGGTTGCGTCAAGAGAAAAGCTAGACAAAGGTATAATGCATACAGGGCTCACGCTTAACTTTTTTTCCCTGTTGCCAGCAATGGCAGCTCTTTAGGTTGGAAAAAAAAAGACAGTTTAGGTGGTCATTTAAGATGGCTTGACGAGTGCAATAATGTGCTCGGACGAAGTGCCATATTATTCATATTATTTCTGCTTCAAATAAAGTCACAAACTAAACATATTCACCAATCAAGACATGATATATACCTCGATGATATGCAGCAAAATTATAATACAGTATCTCAACTCTTTTTACACATTGTAATTAATGCAATTTTTATTATTTCTTTCCACTTCCAAACAAAAATGTGGTTGGATTATTCAGCGTATGATCAACTTGTGTCAATAAATCCTGGATCATGATAACATATAAGGTTAACCATGCACACTACAGATTGATGCAAGCATGTTTTCTGTGAAGGAACGAAAATTATCATGACATGGCCATAGCATGGGTCGTTATTGCTATTGGTACAGAAACACTCTCGCTTCCCACATAATTTATCAAAACAAAATATACAGGTTGCAAGGAATTTTCTAAAGGCATTTTATGATAATAGCTGTTAAAACTGGCTATACCCATCTGACAGGTTAAACATTACACTAACTAACAAGAGATGGCCAAAGGACATAAATGCAGCAAATATTCTTTTCGTAATATATTTAAAGGTGTCAAGACGCCACATTCAGATTAGATGTATGTGTTGTGAACAGCAATGAAGATACCCAGTTTGTAAGCAACAAATTTAAAAAAAAATTGTTGATAACCACTTTTTCCATCATTCCCACTTCAGAATTAACGTTAAAATTTCAACAGAAATATCTCCTGAACAAATTTGTGATGTATATGACTGACTGTAGAAGTAAAACCTGGATAAATCCAACGTATAGTTGTGGATGTTGCTCATTAAATAACCACAGTCCTGATACTCCATATTAAGAGCATTGATTTGCCGTTAAAATGAATTCTGTAATAACGTGTCAACGGTAGCAATGACAATCAAACACTGCGGTTTTAATGTTTCACGTGTTCACAATTTAATTAATCCATCTTTATGGATTAAAACAAATAATAACATTGGGAATTAAAACACAGTTGATTGCATTCCGTTATCAAACCTAGTCAGTGTTCGCTCTGAAGACATTTCCAGCACAATAGGGTCGGGGGGGGGGGGGGGTGGGGGGGGGGGGGGGTTGTGAATAAGTGCAGGATGGATAGATGGCGGTGGAGGTGGGGGTGAGAAGGCAATTGGTGCGGAATGGATGGATTGAAGCAGGGGAGTAGGTAAAATTGTGAGGGGAGAGCGCGGGGATAACAGTGGGGTTGAATGGGGGGGGGGGGGATCTGTGCAGGATGGATGGGAGGAGCAGTGCAGGATGAAGGGGCGGAGCAGTGCAGGATGGATGGGAAGGGGGGGTCAGTACAGGATAAGGAGATCAGTGCAGAATGAATAGATGGGGGGGGGGGGGAGTAGATGAGGAGGGGAGCACACGGGATGTCAGTGAGGACTGAATAGAGGCAGGAATGTGGATCAGTGCGGGATGGAGAGGAGGGACTCAGGATAAGGGGGGTGGAGGGGGGGCGTACAAAAGAGAGAGAGAGAGAGAGAGAGAGAGAGAGAGGGAGGAAGGGGCAGAGGAGGTGGGAAGGAAGGTCAGCGCTCCTCGGACAACACCAGCATCATCGCTGCAGGCACGGAAATCGCTATCAAAATATGGAAGTGACTGGGGGACAGGGGGGGGACACAATATCTTGGCGGCCGCGTGCACATGCGCACACACACGCGCGCGAGGCTTCGGAGACCCTGTGAACGGTAATTTCAGCTCAATCCAGTGCTAAATGCAGCTCAACTCTGCCTGTCTTGCCTGGTCATGCCTGGACTGATGACATATTTCCCGTAAATACAGGCAGGGATAACCTGGCGGGACAGGCAGAGTTGAGCTGGGTTTAGCGCTGCTTCTCTGCGCTGCCTGTGGGCATCGCTCCCGTCTGACATCGCTGGCCACCCCCGGGCGTGAGCTCTCGGGTAGGGACCTCTCAAAACAGGGGGGGACGTGTCCCCCCTGCCCCCCAACCCCGGGATATACGCCCCTGCCTGTCCATCGCCAAGTGCCACCGCCAAAGGGGGAGGCAGTTGGGACCTCCTCGCCACCACCTCCCCTACTCTCCCAACCAACGAGGAAGGTGCGGGGCTGAGCGGTGCAGACACTTCAGATGGCAGAAGGGGGCCACCCCCTCCCTCCCTCCGGCCTCTGCGTGCGGGAGGGTTTGTAGTAGCAGGCAGCGGCCTCTAACAGGACGGGCGGGAGGAGGGAGGAGGAGATGGAGCCGCCGCCAACGTTACCGCTGCTGCTGTTTGGGGCCCGTCATTCGCTCCGATCCTCCATCACGCCACACTTAGTATCTTTCCCAAGCATTACAGCCGTCGCCGACACAAAATGTCACGTTCCTTTTCTCCAGAGATGCTGCCTGACCCGCTGAGTTACTCCAGTTTTTTGTGTCTATCTTCGGTATCAATCAGTATCTGCGTGCCAAGCCGGGCAAAATGATTCGGTGTTCAGGTTACCCGGCGGCACTTTGGGTGGTCAGTGGCACCTGGGCAACCGCTAATTTCGAGCCCTGGCATAGCACAAACATACATCAAGGGACAGAATAAGTGATAGCAGAGGAAAGAATCTGTAAACAATGGAATAAAAAGTGGGGAGAAGTGGTTGAGCAATTCAGACCTCACACATAAAGAATAACTATTTGATCATGGTAGTATCTGAAGAATGGCTGTTGTGAAAACATTGCTGCAAGATGTTTTAGCAATACAGAAGGTCTACTATTTTGGACATGTGACACTGACATAGAAACCAGTTTCCTTTAATGTTATTGTGGGAGGCAACAAGATAGTGGAGGCACAACGGCGGCTGATATAATGCAGTTTTTTCCAAAATTACATTTACTACAATCTGTTCCTAATAATCACAGAAAACAACTGGCTTTTGGTAGCAATTAATTTATATCAAGCAAACAAAAATCAGCCCCTCTACTCTCAGCCTGAAGAAGGGTTCGGAGCTGAAACGTCACCCATCTTTTTTCTCCAGGGATGCTGAGTTACTGCAGCACTTTGTATCTATCTTTGGTATAAACCAGCATCAGCAGTTCCTTCCTACACAGTCATCTTTGTGTTTGATTCAATTTATGAGTAGTTATTATTTTTATTTTTTTAAGTCACTCCCTCTGGCAAAGAGAACAAAGAACCCAATTTTAACAGCAGGCAGCCAAAGTCCAATGAACTTCCAAAACACCCCATTTAATGACATTGTGCCCTGCTGTGCACAAGAGCTAGCAAACTACAAATTCTCCTTGATCTGCTTTTCACTCTGCTGGGTGATTAGGTGCCAATGGTGGAGATCTAGCATAACCTTAGATATTTTCTTTAAAATTAAATTATACTTCTAGTAAGCAGATGTGTTGCATATTTAGTAGCAGCCAGAACTGGAATTCAATTTAAATTCTTCTTGAGCATTAAAACATTTGAATTAACTGTCTTTTGTTGCAAACTTCTACTGACGGCAGTGTAATTTTTTCTGATTCACATTAGTGACAATTTTGTCATGTTTATGGTAAACAGTGTGATTCATCATTGCCAGCTGATACAGAATTAAACATTCCTCAAGGATCTCTAGTACACACCAGTGTCCTCCATAATGTTTGGGACAAAAACCCATCATTTATTTATTTGCCTCTGTACTCCACAATTTGAGATTTGTAAAAGAAAAAGAAAATCACATGTGGTTAAAGTGCACATTGTCATATCTTAATAAAGGCCATTTTTATACATTTTGGTTTCACCATGTAGAAATAACAGCAGTGTTTATACATAGTCCCCCCATTTTCGGGCACCATAATGTTTGAGACACAGCAATGTCATGTAAATGAAAGTAGTCATGTTTAATATTTTGTTGCATATCCTTTGCATGCAATGACTGCTTGGAGTCTGCGATTCATGGACATCACCAGTTGCTGGGTGTCTTCTCTGGTGATGCTCTGCCAGGCCTGTATTGCAGTCATCTTTAGCTTATGCTTGTATTGGGGGCTAGTCCCCTTCAGTTTACTCTTCAGCATGTAAAAGGCATGCTCAATTGGGTTCAGATCGGGTGATTGACTTGGCCACTCAAGAATTTTTCATGTTTTAGCTTTGAAAAACTCCTTTGTTACTTTGGCAGTATGTTTGGGATCATTGTCTTGGGGCAGCGGCTGAGGCTGTAGGCGAACTGGCACTTGTCGCCATAGTCGCCACAGAGGGACCGGGTTCCTCTGGAGTTGGAGCGGGGTTGGGCTGGAGTTGGCGCTGGCTGTGGGTGTGTGGCCGCTGATGTTGTCGGTCCACGGTGTCGGTTGGCCCGGCGGGAGAGGCGGAGGTGAGCTGGGGTTGGCGATTCTCGGTGCTGGGCCTGGGGGCCAGTGTCCCGTCGGTCCAGGCGACTCGAGTGGGGGGGGGGGGGGGGTGGGGTGGGGGGGGGGGGGGGTGGGGGGGTGGGGGGGGGGAAGAGAACCGGGGACCGGGGATGGTCCAGTGGCGGTTCGGCAGCGCTTGCGGTCTCCCCCCTCCCTCCTGATCTGACATTGTGCACTTTAACCACATTATTTTTTTCTATTACAAATCTCAAATTGTGGAGTACAGAAGCAAATAAATAAATGATGGGTCTTTGGCCCAAGCATTATGGAGGGCACTGTGGCAAGGGTGTCCAGAGTTGTACACACCACCATAGCCCTCCAACCCAAAAACAAATTCCCATCATGACAATGTTGCTGTTGGGATACAACATTATGAGAGGTAAAGATATTAGTGGTATTATGGCTATAGTCTTTATTTAACAAGTGTAGCTGATGCAGAAAGAGTATTACCTAAGTAATAGAATTTTGTAATGCATTTGCTCACAGTTGAAATTTGTACAAAAATGGCAATGGTGACCTTTAACTTTGAACTTTTGTTTTACAAAAAGGCACTGTGGCAAACTTGACATCTTTAAAATACGTTTGGGCATTACATTTAAAAAGTCCTTTCGCTTCCTAGTTAAACCACATAAAAGGACACAAAGTGCCGGAGTAACTCAGCAGGACAGCCAGCATTACTGGACAACATGGATAGGCGATGTTTCGGTTCGAGACCCGAAACGTCACCTATCCATGTTCTCCAGAAATGCTGTGTGACCTGCTGAGTTACTCCAGCAATTTATGTCCTTACCAGCATCTGCATTTATTTGTTTCTACGTTTAAACAATCACACCGTCATGGCACTATCTATTTACATATCCTGGAAACAGAAACAGATCAGTCAATGCCAGCAACTTCATGCAAAGCAATACTCCTACGTAAAGTACAATAGTTTTAGAAATGCATTCTCGATATTGAAATTAAAACCACAACATCTCAAAACTAATTGATGCAGTTGAGATCACTTTTAAAAATATATTCCACAACATCATATTTGTCATCAATAAAATGTGTGTTTTGTAACTACTTTAACAAATTGATATCACAAAAAGGACCACTCATAGCACTAAATAACATTTACAAAATGAGAAGCCTCCCAAAGAGCTTAGCAATGCAAAAATAACTAGGGTCAAACACCACTTGATCTACTGTAGAGTATTTAATATCTACTAAACAACAGCACTGAATTATGGAAACCAATTCTCAAGAATCTAACAGCATTCTCGCAAATCAGATCAGACCAAAAAGATGAACTGCACCAAATTGTGAACAAAACGCAGACTAAAAATGAACTAAAAAGCAGCTGAATGATGAGTCACCCTGGAATTTTTATACATCTCCATTTGTGAGAAATTCGTCAGTAGACGTATGGGTCTGATGGGTGTCTACTGTCAGGCAAGCACATGCATCAACATTAGAAGCACACTAAAGTAGAGTACAAAGAGCAAAACTAAATACCGTGGTAATAAACAATGGAAAGCCCTGAAAGTTTTCCATAACAGCTGAGATATCAGAAAATAGTTATACGCATTAAAACGATCATTTGAAAACATCTGGAGTCACAGAATCATACTGCACGAAAACAGGCCCTTTGTCCAACTTGCCCTTGGCAACTAAGATACCCCATCTACACTAATCCAACCTGCCCATGCTTGACTCATGCCCCTCTTAATCTTTCCTATTCATGATCCAGCACTTCATTTGTTGCTTTTTTAAGAATAGTATTCCTTCTTCGTACATGGAAAAAATAAAGAAATTAATCCTGTACTTTCGGCCCACCAAGTCCACAGCAATCAATGATCACCCGTACACTCGATCTACCCTACACACCAGGGACAATTTACATAAGGCAATTAACTTACTAACCTGCACATCTTTGGAATGTGAGGAAACTGTAGCAACCGGAGAAAACCCACACGGTCAAAGGGAGAACGTAAACACCCCACACAGACAGCATCCACAGGATAGTGTTAATGTATGGAGTGATCGCTGGTAGGCGTGGACTCGGTGGGAGTGGGCCAAAGGACCCGTTTCCTCACTACATCACTAAAGTCTAAAGGCAAAGCAGGGTCCCGAGGTGAAATGTCACCTGTTCATTCCCTCCACAGATGCTGTCTGACCTGCTGAGTTCATCCAGCACTTGGTTGCTTTTTTTGAATACTATTCCTTTTCCCATGGAATATGGAAATGCATCAAGATTAAAGCAGACTGAGCTAATATCGAAGAAGGGTTTCGGCCCGAAACGTCGCCTATTTCCTTCGCTCCATAGATGCTGCTGCACCCGCTGAGTTTCCCCAGCAATTTTGTGTACCTTCTGAGCTAATATCTATCCGTGTGTTTGACTCGACATCCTCAGTCCAGCATTATTCTTTATTTGTACAATTATCAAAAGTATAGAACTGCATTAATAAAAGTTGGGGTTGAATAGCATTTCATGTAGGAGACCTGTATCACAGTATGGTATGGCAACTGCTCTGTCTCTGACCGGAAAGCACTGCAGAGGGTGGTGAAAATTGCCCAACGCATCACCGGTTCCTCACTCCCCTCCATTGAGTCTGTCCAAAGCAAGCGTTGTCTGCGAAGGGCGCTCAGCATCGCCAAGGACTGCTCTCACCCCAACCACAGACTGTTTACCCTCCTACCATCCGGGAGGCGCTACAGGTCTCTCCGTTGCCGGACCAGCAGGTCATGGAACAGCTTTTCCCTGCGGCTGTTACACTACTCAACACTGTACCTCGGTGATTGCCAATCACCCCCCCCCCCCCCCCCCCCCCCCCCCCCCCCCCCGACACACCTCCCACCAGGAAAAAAATACTATGACTGTATGCACGTAAATAGATTTATTTATTGCTCATATTTATGTCGCTCTTCTAGGAAGATGCTAACTGCATTTTGTTGTCTCTGTACTGTACACTGCACAATGACAATAAAGTTGAATCTGAATCTGACTAAGAGTTGTGGTTAACTGAAATGGCCATCCACCCGTGAATGAATAAACATATGAATGTAGGTACTTTCAAAAATATGGGAGTATTTAACGTGTCATTATGACAATCTTTTCATGCGAGAAATGCTGAATCCCGTTACTGTATACATTTTCCTCCGTAGATCGTCTTTCCTAGAACTATTTGATGCAAGAGCACTGAAAACCAAAAGAGGTTTACAAATACATCATTCACAAACAGTTTTCTAAAGTTTTCACTAATAGAATCCAAGCAAATTATATACGTGGCATATTCACGTTGAACTCTAGGAAGAAGTTTCCTTCTTATCTGTAGCCCAATATGTATTAAGTATTTTTCACATTTTCTGACACATTGTGTGAAGTCTGACATCAAAAAGGTTATTCATTTGTCCATCTTCAAAAGGTTGATGGTGTTTTACTGAAAATAACATAACTTGATTTTATCCTTGTAATTTGTTCATTCACCTCAAGAACCAGCATGGCTCACTAAGTTCTGTACTTGTGCCACTGAATTTTGCTCTCTGCTTCTTCTCCAATTGTTTTATAACCCAGAATAGGACAATACCCAACAGTACAAACACCGTAAGCTTTTAAATTCACCCTGAAGTGAAAAGTTAATTGATTTCAATGTCGACACAAGGAATTGCAGATCGTGGTTTACAAAAAAAGACACAAAATGCTGGAGCACCTCAGTAGGTTATGCAGCATCTCTGGAGAACACAGATAGGTGACATTTCAGGTACTTCTTCAGATACTTCAGAAGCTGAAGAAGGGTCCCACCCCAAAACATCACTTATCCATGTTCTCCAGCGATGTTGCCTAATCTGCTGAGTTACCCCAGCACTTTGTATCTTCAGTGTGTACATCAGTGTGCTTAATATCAGACACATCCAACTGGATACTAATCAGAATTTTTATTATCTGAAACTTTAAAAAAATAAAAGACATAATTGGAGTAAAGATCACCCATGTTGTTTAACATACTGTGATTTCTGGAATAGGTAAATTGGATCAAAGATTTGCACAGAGCCAAATCAATTCCAAGTATTGGCTCATTCATTCCCTTGTACATTGGAACTCTCCCTCATCCAGTCTACAAAGAAGCAAGAGAGACAACAATGGTGGCACAAGGAAGCACCACATTAAAATATTGACAAATGCAGGCATGCATTGGCAATCACTTAAGAACAGGAAGAAGAGGACAGATTACTTGCAGAGGTTCAGGGAATCAGTCCACTGTGTCAGTGAGGGGCAATCAACACGCTGGTAGGACCTGCCCTTGGATCTGGTCAAATGCTGCTCCCTCACTCCCCCAGCCCTTCCTAATAAATGATGGCTGGCAGCTGGAGGAAGATACCAACTGGTTCTCTATGTTCGCATTTATTTCAAAAGGGCTAGAATACAAAAACATGGATGTAATGCTGAGGCTCTATAAGGCGCTGGTCAGACTACATTTGGAGTATTGTGAGCAATTATGGGCACCATATCCGAGGATGTGCTGGTCGTGGGTCTAGGGAAGGTTTACAAGAATGTTCCCAGGAATGAGTGTGTTAATATATGATAAGCGTTTGTCGGCACTGGGTCTGTACTTGCTGGAGTTTAGAAGAACGAAGAAGGACCTCGCTGAAACTTACCGAATAGTGAAAGGCTTGGATAGAGTGGATGTAGAGAGGATGTTTCCACTAGTGGGAGAGTCTAGGACTAGAGGTCATAGCCTCAGAATTAAAGGATGTTCCTTTAAGAAGGTGATGAGGAGGAATTTCTTTAGTCAGAGAGTGGTGGATCTGTGGAATTTCTTGCCACAGAAAGCTGTGGAGGCCAATTCAATGGATATTTTTACAGCAGAGATAGATAGATTCTTGATGAGTACGGGTGTCAGGGATTATGGGGAGAAGGCAGGAGAATGGGGTTAGGAAGGAGAGATAGATCAACAATGATTGAATGGCCGAGTAGACTTGATGGGCCGAATGGCCTAATTCTGTTCCTATCACTTATGGCCTTATGACCTCAAGAGAAACCATGAGATAAAATGTTTAAATGTGTTAATGAAATCTACACTGCACTCTCTCAAAACAGAAATGTCTACTAGCTTTAGCGAGTTACAGTAATAAAAGTCAATATTACATTGCCAAGATTTTGACCTTCTTGTTCACAACCCAGCCATTTCTATTACCGACAATTAACAGCTACTCACTTCAGAAAAATAACACACTCATAACGTGAATACAATAATAATAGTAGTAATAATAATAATAATAATAATAATAATAATGTAAAATGAGCTTTGAGCGTTCCACAACGATCAGGGCAAAATGTTAACGTGGGTGACATTACTGGGACAGGGACTATTCTAACTATTTCACTAAAGAAAAAAAATCCAAAGTAAATTGTAATAGATTTTAAGCCAAATGGATTATTAAGACTTCACAGCTTGCTAGTTTAAAATCTCCTGTAGTACCTGACGAGTTTCAAGTTGCGTGCTGTAAGCTACAATTTCAGAAAGGAAACGTGAGACTGGTCAGGTAATGCAGGAGATTTTAAACTCATGTGCTATGAGACAATGCTTCCGGGTAGAACCGGACCCACGTTGGGTCAAATCAACGCGTGCCACGTGTTAATAAATTAAAGCTGCTCCCATGCTTCAGAGAATGAAAGAAAATTAAATGCCACCAACCACATAAATCGTCCCACCAAAAAAGGGACACATAATTCCCTTTACTAAACACTGGAATTGCACGATTCGGTGCACTTTATTGTTATTTTTATGCACAGGTTTTTAAAAGGACAGGTAATGCATTTGCTGGAGTGCTAACATTAGCTGGGAAACTGTTCCACATCTGATAAGGAGACAGACCCGTTATAATGCAATTAATCAGATTTCACAAATGACCCTTAAAGGTGCTTTTTTTTGGCCGGATGACCACCCCGCCCGCCCGGTGTAACCTGGACCAGGGTTGAAAGCGGAGGTGATTTCAGCCTCTGGTTTTGACCCGCCGGGATCTGCATGGAGCTGCTGCGATGGAACAAGGGTTGCAGCAGACACAAGGGGACAAGAGCAACTTGCCTCCAGAACTCTGCAACATTTCTGTACATCCTCTACCAACCTTGCCTCTACAAGAAATACATACCGATGCATGCACACTCCCAACTCACCTCCTAACGTCGAATACCATGACGGCGCCTGAAATTGCAATCAGTTCACTAAATGCAATTGCAGGGGATTTACCAGTGGTAAAGTGCACAACTTTCTCTGGAACCCTCCGGCTACCGCCCGGATGCGTCGTCACATTTGGACGCCCTGTATTTCGCTATTGGCTACTGAAAAGCGACCTGCTGGTCTTATTCCGGTCTGGGAATGCAAGAGAGTTGTTGCCAAAGATCTTTGGTTGTTGCATCTAATGGGAGTTTCCAACTACACGAGAAAATGACCTCACGTTCCCACCCCCAAGAAAAGACGCGCTTTAGATTCACGGTCATCATTTAAAATAAAAGTGACATCTCTGTTCGGGGTGGTTAAGGGTGCAGGAGAGATCCTGTCAAGCGAAAGGTGCAGGAGAGATCCTGTCAAGCGAAAGGTGCAGGAGAGATCCAGTCCAGGGATTGCAATGCTGAACAGACTCTGCGATCTTGCGCTGGGCACATCTGCTTCCAGCTAGTCAACCGAAACTAACAATTTGTACAGGCTGATGATAAAGATCTTGGACTTTTGAACTGTGCTGAGCTTGGATATTTGTCCCACCAGTTTTTGGAACAAGAATTGAATCCACAACTTTCTAATTCAGTGGCATAATCTCTATCAAATGAACCAGAAGTAACACATGGACATTCCGTTTAAAAAAAAATACAGGATATTAATGATATAGAAGTTAGACAAAAGTGCTGGAGAAACTCAGCGGGTGCAGCAGCATCTATGGAGCGAAGGAAATAGGCAACGTTTCGGGTGAAACCCTTCTTCCTTCGCTCCATAGATGCTGCTGCACCCGCTGAGTTTCTCCAGCACTTTTGTCCACCTTCGATTTTTCAGCATCTGCAGTTCCTTCTTGGACATTAATGATATAGATTCGGGAATACGGAATAGCATAATTTCAAAGTAATATAATGTGAAAACTCGTTTAGGTTTGGAGGCATACGATTGCTTGCAGGTGAAACGTAGATGGAATTTTCCTTCTGTATAATTGATGTTCTCAAAATGGGTAAAAAGACGAACAAGTGATCATTTCCGAGTCTTTTTTGAAAATCATGATTGATTAATTAATAGTAAATCCTATTTACAAAATGTAGGATTTTTGACAAAATAAAGACAATGTTATTTGGACTTAGAAACATAGAAATTTGATTTGATTTAATTTATTGTCATTGTCTTCAATGAAGAGACAAAATTATTTTTCCCTTACAGTAATACAAAAAAAATAAAATTAAAATAGAAAAATAAAAAAACACAAAACACAGACCACAACACAAACATCCCCACAGCGGCACCAAAGTTCCCCACGGTGAGGGAAGGAACCAGAGTCCAATCAACCTCCTCGCCGATGTTCCCCAATGATCACCCGTGG